>NW_028230445.1:15521053-15691807 GCF_043228905.1 Azolla caroliniana | reverse complement strand
GCCATTCATCTTTTGATGAAGTTGCAGCCTGATACTCAACCAATACAAAAGTAAGAGCGTTGTTCAAAAAGCATTTTCCAAGAATCTGATCAAAAGAATAGAAATTTAATCTTACCAAGTGCCTCACAGTATCAATCAAAGGGAACACCAGCTTCCAAACACAATGATCCAACATAGCTGGTGATAGTTTATATCCATGCCGGGTTATTGACATGAAGAGTGTATCAATGGCCGTATTTCTAACCTGTCCATTCATGCACGATTAAGATATGTGACAAGATGATTAGATTTCTTGGTTCATTTACAGACAAAAAGCAAGAAGAGTTTAGTATAATTGATTATAGCCAAGACATAAATACATATGTAGAATATTATGACATTGCATCATGAACTAAAGTGCTAAGCTCAAATAATCATATTGTCTCACCTCTTGATATCAGATTATTATGGTTATGGATCTGGCATTTTTGGAGACATTTCATTTCAGATGATTATGGCTAGGGGTTTATGTGGCCATTATCCTCAGGAGAGGGGTTTGCCACTTTTTTATGTCATTCAGAAAGATTGTTTGGATAAGGTTTTGCAAATATCCTAAATCATTGTTTATGATTTTGTAAAGGCATATGGTGCAGAATCCAGATAATCTTACTCCTAGTGCAGTTTTGTACATATCTGCCCACCAAGGGCATTGTTCAAGTTGTATTATTAACTATATGAAACCAGGTCCATAGCCCTCAAATGAAAATGAGTGGTAATTCTGGTTCCATTTGAACTCCTCAAAACTAGATCACGTTCACCATCCTCAAAAATTGGCCCAAAGTCTTAGCATATGCTCATATAAATATGGCCAATATCTACTTGGCCTTATACGTTTTAGATTGGAAATTCAGAATTCTTCTCTTCTTTTCCTCAGAAACTGATATTTATTTCCTGACTTTGTGAAGTCATTCCATTTTAAGCATAAAAAATTGGCATTTCAGAATTTGGAAAACTGGTAACTTATCTTCATTTCCTACTAGCAAGTTGTAATAATGGTGCTAAGGTTCACCTTGCTACATGACATCTATTAAAACTCAACAGTGGATCAGTTTCCATGTTAGATTGTAATCTTGAATAACTTTCTGGATTACACATGATTGTTGATCATGTTGTGTGCACTGTTGACAAAAACTTGCATATCTCAGATAAGGTAGCAAACGTAACCCAAGTAGGTGCCCACTGTGACGCAGACTCGAGAAGACTTTGAACATAAAAATAAATATATCTGAAACGCAAAAATACTCAGATAGTGAACAAACCTCAGGCCTTTCATCTGTACAGAAACCTTGAATAACATCATAAACAGATAACAGTAATCTTTTATAGTCAATGTCAATCCTCCTTTCAGAGGACACAGCAACACCATTTGAAGTTTTTCCAGTTTCTGCTGATGTAACACCTAAAATGTTGGCTTGATCTTGAGAGTGTGCTTGAGTGGTTGCTGCACCTGAAAAAAAACAGTTCAGAATAGAGAATGCTTACACATAAATTTTATAATCATCAATGCTTGTAACGAAAATTATTACTTGCTGTGCTATCTCCATTTCCTTCAAAAACACCTCTTGCGAAAAAATCTGATGTTGTCCATAGAAGCCCTATTGCAGTAAGACTAATATTTACATCTGTTTTTTGTGCTCCGTATGCTCCCGCAACTTCGATGCACCTAATTATAGACAGAAATTTAGAAACAGACGAATTTCTCCAACAAAAAATAGACATTGGGAAAATGCAAATCACCCTTAAGAATAAAACTCAGAATATTTCCAAAGTCAAATATAACACACCTATTCTACAATAGGACAAAACCTTGGTTAAACAACTTTCCAGGTAGATAGGTGTCAGAACCAAGCTTTCCCATCATTTTGGCAGGAAAAACCATTTATTTTCCTGAAAGATTTTTTACAACTAATTTCAGGGTATTATGACATAATATGCTTTAGTATAAGCAGCACAGCCTCAACTCAATCCACCACCAACCTACCCAGTAACTCTACCTCTGCATTGAATCCAATCTACCTAGATTGAAACTATCCACCTACTGGTTTTGATTACTGGTAATCAATGAAGATAATGGCATCGACTGCAGAACCATCATTGAAAACAAGGATATTGTCATCCTTTCCAATGAACTTTTATTCCGGAAGGGAAACATGTTGATCCGATGAACATAAAACCCCAGATGAATGTTAGAAATATTGAGAATCGATTAGATAGGTATATAGAGTTACAACCAAGAGATGGATATATGAAAACAAAACTTCTATTACATATGAGAGTAGCTCACAATGGTAGTTTACCCATGCGCTCACACCTTAGAGCTTAGATGGAATCTGGACCAGCTCACTACAAAATTAGTGGGGAGTGATGATGAATCCAACGACTATGTAAGAAAGTGGATTATATTCTATGTTTGGTCTTGAGTATAACATTAAATATGCAAGTCAGTTGATAGCAGTGGAGATATTCCATTTCTGTCAACTGACTTGTCATTTAATATGACCCAACTCCCTAGATACAGGTTAGTGCTAGATAGTACTTATCTTGAAGTCAATGGCACATACTTCAAGACTAAGTACATCATAACTTGCACACAAAATATTCTAGTTGACTTGATTAGCCAATCCTATTACCTATTTCGCTCTTTCCTAAATACATTGTGTCCTACGCATCTACGGTTTCCTAGATTAACACCATATTGACCCATATGGTCGAGTTGCACACTAGCCGCTCCTCATTTGGAGCGCTATCACAAAATGTGCACTCTAAGAGCACATATGGGGATAGATTTACAACTTGGGGTTGATCATTGATTATATCTAACACGCTACCTCAATGGTCAACCCATTGAGTTCACTTGGAATTGGGCCAACTCCTAGTCGTCAAAGGTGGTGTTGTAGCTGTTCTACTCCAAGCGCCTTTGTGACGATATCCAAAGCATTTTCTGATGTCGAACAGTACTCAAGCTCCACATTCTCATCATTTATTAGCTCCCGCACATAGTGACACTGAATCTCTATGTGTTTAGTGTTGAGAATCAAGCTCAACTTGTGTGAACATGTGCTTGTGAAGAAAAGGACGATGTATGAAAAAGTGTGTGAGCACACTTTATTGTAATCCGTGTAGTTATCAAGTGTTAGTGTGGTCAAAGAATATTAGATATTCTTATGACAAAATAGTCCTCAAGTGGATATCTTGGTTAGATTCCACCAACACATTTAATAGGGCAGACCCTTGAGGACTTGTATATAAAACCCCCTTTGGCCATTCAGTTTAGTTGATGATCTTTAGATAATTAATATAGCTCTCTTAAGTGCATAAGCTGTCATTCCCCTACTGTGTGTTTTCTTATTTTTCTGGTTATTCTCTGTAATTCCTTCTCTTGCTTATACATTCACTCTCTCACTCTCTCTCACACACTACGCTTCTGAATACTAAACTCTACTAGAGTTAGATTATTTACATGGTATCAGAGCGTGAGGGTTAGAGATCCTTCACTAAGCTCTACCATTGAAATTGTGTGAGCAGCTAGAGACGCTGTTTTAAAACCTGCTATCGTCGCTGCAGTTTTGCACAGCAAGAGGCTCACCTTAACAGGATCATACGAATCAAGCTAAATCAGAAAAATGAATGCACAGATGGGTAGCGCACTTCCAACAGAGAAGTTGGACAGGCACAACTATGCATCTTGGGAATATAAGATGCAGCAGTACTTAGTTGGGCAAGGGTATTGGAGTTATATCTAACAGGCATTCCAAGTATGGTATCCTATATCGCGAGGATGCTAGATGCACTCAATGGATGGTGTGGTCTGTAATTTTTAGGCATGTGGTTCTTAGTCTCTAGTTTTGTAATAATCAAGGATACTATTAATGTAGTTTTTAGCCTTGATTATGAAACTATATCATGAAACAGCAGACATTTGTTGAATATCGAGTTGCTCATCACGCCTCCCGTAAAATACTTGGCTACATCTCTTAAAGGAATTATTGTCTGCAATCTGGGGCTACCATTCTCCATTATTATAGTCAAAGATACATTTCTATAGCACAGAATCCAGTTTCTCATGCACATACCAAACACATTGAAGTACAAAATCATTATGTTCCGGACTGCATAATCACTGGAACTCTTCTCCCACATATTATCACCCTCACAATGTGAAATCTCCCCTGAGGTAACCTAGAGGCCCAATTTCAATCACTTAGTGGATCTTTGTCCCTGATGTGAAGGCAAGTCATTCACAGCCTCGTTGCATTTCAGAGACAATAAAGGCGACAAGGCAGCACATGACCTAAAAATCCTTCCCTAACTTTTTCTATTAATCCTCCCCTATCTTTTCCAACAATCCCAAGCTATCTTTCCAGCCAAACCATAGTTGTTGTGGAACTATAAATAGAGCCACATCCTTCTGAACCAATCAATTATAAAACACATCTAAGTTTGGACCTGTGGAGTCTTTTCTACTTCATCCAATATTCATTATCATTCCTCTGTTACTTCTCATCAGCCACCTGTAGGAAAGAGCTTTTGCTCCCGTTATAAGGTGTGGCACTAAAAATAGAGCCACATCCTTCTCCACCAACCAATTATAAAATACATCTCAGTTTGGACCTGTGAAATCTCTTCTCCTTCAGCCAATATTCCTTATCATAGGCCAGATGTAGTTGAGAGCTTTCGCTCCTGTTGTCGTAGTTCGCACTCTTAACCCATTATTCTGCAATGCAGAATTTCCTGCCTATGTCTTGTCTTCTCTATTCATTTCTTTTGTGAAAGAAGGAGGTGGTCACAGAAAACGTTGTTTTAGTCACATGTAGAATTACTAATCCTTATAAACCTCCTTGCAGAGTTTATAGTCTTCCATTCTATTACTTATATTATTAATTAGCACATAAATATTTCCTCATTAAACTTATAAAAAAGGCATGTGTCAATTTGGAAAAATGAGACATAATAAGGGAGAGCATTACATGTCAATAGCATATGCAGGTACTGACATAAGTCCGTCATTCATGATGAAACAAATGCTCTAACAGAATAAGAAACACCCCGTTAATCCCAATGTCTGCAAAAAGTAAAACTAAATAGGTGATCAAAAGTTAAATAATATACCTGAAAAGCTAAAGGAACTAAATCCTTCTCAGAGGTATTTGCAACAGATCTGCCCAATAAATAAAGAATCAGTAACGCTTGAAAACCTTCCTGCTCAAAAATCATCAATATATCCAAAGAAAAAAATTTACCGACAAAATTACAATAGTGATTCACCTTAAAAGTTCCAGTGTGTCTGTCCAGCTATGGTGTAACTTTTCACTATGCCTCTGAATTTCACAATACGAACTGAGATTTTCATTGCATGATAAAAGCATACACAAAACAAGCACATAATCAACAGATATACCACACACCTCAAGAACATGCAGCAGAATCTTTAAAGCACCAGAACGGATCTCTATTGTTTGACCAAAATTGTAGAGTGTTCTTAATGGTAAAACAACTTTACATTCAAAAATATCCAACTTGAATTTCCCATCTGTGCTGGCTTCTGTTTGCTTTTTGACTTCAGGAGAGATGTCAGAGAGATCAATTGGTTGACAAGAAGCATCAGAAGATTCTCTATTAGAATTAATGTCACTTCTGATGCGTTCACATTCAAGTACAGCACAAATAGATCGATCAAGAGCATCAAGTGCAATACTACGAACTTGGGAGCTTTCATGCTCTGCTAGCTGAGAACATTATTCAGTTCAACGAAACTTTCAGGAATAACCTACGCAAAGAATACAACATATTGAACAGGTTTACCTCCAGAAAATGAGCAATAATTTGATCCCAAATCAACTCAGCTCCTGCCAGCATAAAATAAATTCCTCCAATGTCAGAAAAGGAACAAACCAAACAACTAATCAATAACCTCCGGGTTTCAATCATAGATTCAATAGAGGTCGAAAAGATATCCCAGTAACACAGTGAGCATAGGGTCAGTCAGAAACAACGATGCTGATTGTTCAACCATAGGGAGACTGTCTATACAAATTATTTTGTACAACGCCATGCTGATACAATAAATCACATAAGCAGTACTCTAAAATCTAACCTAAGAATACCTATTCTATCTAAATGTTGATCGATAGTGTCACTTATAGTTTAGAAATTACACATTTTACTCTGTAGAAAATTACAAAGTACTTACTAACTCTTACCAGCTCAAGAGATCCAGTAACCATCTGAAAAAGCCTCATCTCATGCGTTTCAAATATTTTCGTGGTGAGCAATAGGGAATGAGAATGAAGGAAGATGAGTAAACACCGCAAACAAATGAGTTCCTCTAAGCAAGTTCTTTCAAAATGTCTAAACCTATTCCACTCTGCAACTGGGAATGCATCTCATGGCAAAGTGTGGTAAACAGTCAAAGAATAAATGAAATGTTATATGAATGACTTCAAAGAGCCACATTGACCTATAAGATTAAAAGTTACATTCAAGTGAATCTTATAGAATGTCTGGTAAATAGACTAGACATTCTATAAGAATTGAAATGAAATGGTATATGAATGTCTTGAAAGAGCCAAAGCTACTATAAGATCAAAACTTACATTCAAGTGAATCTTATAGGCATTTTGCCCATGTAACTAGGTTGTAATCAATGTACAATGATATAGGGACATTGGGTGAAAGTGATGTGAAAGATCAACGTAGGAAAGAAGCAAAATAGAATAGGTATTTTATCGTTCCTGATGAGGCCAATTTTGACTTATGGAACCAAATCAAAACATCATCTTGTATGTGATTCCTTCCTAAGAGGAGGGGGGGGGGGGTTACTACTCTATAATAAAAACTCTCAATGTGAAATACTGCAGGCACATATGTGCTCACCCTTCTTGGATGTCTTCATATTTAGGTCTCATGATGTTATCTCAATACCTACCTTGTGTGTGAGAGTTTGAAGACGTGATAAAGCTCCCCAATAATCAACGCTCATGGGGTAATGAGATGTGATTCGATACGTTCTAGCATTTTTTCTTTGTATTGGAGCCAAACATTGGGGGTTAATATTTGAAATGTAATATCACAATTTTGACACTTTGGCATCTTGCCACTTTATCCTCAATGATCACATACTTCATAGCATCCCCTAAGAGCTCCAGTAGATCTTTTACTCCCCATCTCTTAAACCCTTTCATAATATCAAACACCCGGCCAAATGAGAGGATTTTGCTCTTACAAGTTTTTTGTATCTTGCATCCTATGCTCAGAGCTTGTTGGGCAGTCTATGATCAGGTATATTCTTGACTTCCGTGATATATTTGTACACTCTTTGCATGGCTGGTACCTCTATGGGCCAAGCACCTGTTTCTAATAGCATGGTAGGATGGGATGTTGAGGATTGGCAGATGTAGAAACATGAGTAGAAGAACATGAATGCTCTCGCATAAGGATGTCATATGACATCAATAACCTCCATACTCTGGGACACATTGGCAGATGTAGAAACATGAGTAGAAGAACATGAATGCTCTCACATAAGGATGTCATATGACATCAATAACCTCCATACTCTGGGACACATCAACAGTGAACCACCTAGGGGATCCAGCTCAATTTTGGACAATGATACTAAGTATCCTCCGATGCAGTTGACATCTGGGCCAAATAAGTTGTTCAGTCAAGAAATATCCCTCAATGAGGTGCTGGTTATGCTTGCTGGGAGGTTTTGGCAACACCTTCCAAAGAGATATGGCATCTGCCTTTGTACAGCCCTGGTAGCTGTCAATTCCTCGTGAGTGACTTTAAATCTACGGATCTGTTAAAAATAGCACCAAACAAATCTGATCACACAACTCCATGACCCAGGAGAATGGCTCCAAACCTAGTTAAAAAGTCAGTGGAAATGCCCTCGAAACTCATAGTAAAATTTGCAGCAGATATCTAGTCCTTGACAGACTCTGGCTCTGAATGACAATCACATCCTCTTTGCTTGGGAGGTACACAGGAGCTAGCATAAAAGAGATGTCAGCATGAACTATAAACTACGAAAAGAGAGAGCAACAGGTATGTGCTAGTCTTCCTATTTCGCGTTCAATTGATGTCTTCATCACAATAACAGCTCAGCAAAGATGCATGCAGGCTATCAAAGAAGTTGCGTTGTGGAGGGTATACTCTCATCAACCATGATGTCTCTATTGGCGTGTATTGTGTGGTGTATGCTTGAGAGATTAGTAAAGCGGTTGAAGAAGTTGATAGATACAATTCCTTACATTCCTTTAATTTACTTGCATCTGGATGTCAAGACCTTCAAGGTAGATACTTACTATGCAAGTTGTTGACCAGAGTAGCAACCATCCTTTCAACAGCAAAAACCTTTGGCATTGATAGTGGCACACTCACTGAGGTGGTTACATTTGGCATATTTCCTGAAACTGCCTGACCAAGACCACTTGTGACACCCGATAATGACTCATTTGAAACTTGCCTTAAAGCAGTCAATAGTGAACATACTGCTGATGTACTCATGTAAGCAGTACTCTCAAAAAGCTATTAACAGCAGAAAAATGGAAAATGATATTAGAGAGCAGAAATATAATAAACAAAGGAAACTATCTAGCGAAAATGTAACCATATTCAGTTTCCATATATATCACCTGAGAATCAAGAGTGGAAAGAATGTTGAAATCACTGGATTGAGAGCTTAAATCTCGAGAGAAGCGAGGGACTACAGCTGACACTTCCTGTTGAATGTGACAGAATTATCTTATACAGACCAAAATTTCCAGATCTAGAACATCAAAACTCAAAACAGAAATATTTACAAATTAACCTCACATAAACAACCACATGAACATTATGAAATGCTACCAAGTTTGTCTCCACATAATACCATGATAAGTCCATGTTGGGCCTCATACATTAGTTTCTTTACCATGAGTCAAAAAGATGGTTAAAAATCACATGAATCACAACACCAGTTATTCATCATATGCAAGTGGCATTTAAATTATAAACCCAAGAAACTACAGAGGCCAACTAGATCTTTTTAACATTCATGGGAGATTATTACAATCTACCAATACATAAACCCTCCTTTTAAGAGGCCAAAATGGTGGTATTGTCTTCAACAACATCTCTCTGTGCCTCTGGAATCTCAAACATTGGTGGTCTTCCCATTCCATTACCTTACATCCCATCTAATGGTTAGGCATTGATAGTGGCACACGATTATATAATGGATGCATGATCAGTAACAACTCTGATGGGTTGGTAGAGACAAAGAATTCCTGAAAGACAGATTTAAGTAAAGGAAGACTGAGAGCTTAATCTACTGTACAAGCTCCCCTCCTAAGTGGTAAGCATGTGCATTCTGACTATGCCCATTGACCTACACAGTTATAATTGACCAGTCCATATGCTCTTAATGATAGTAGATGGTCATGGGAATTCCATACAAGCTTTGTATTAGATAGGTCATGCTCTTAATTCAAAGAAGGTACTTGAAGGTTTATAGTATCCTACTACTGTGCCTTCTCATTCCTGCCAACCATTTAGATCATGTATATAAGCTCCTCTCTAAACAAGGATTTGGCCCACTACGCAAGGTAATTGAATACGAGGACCAAAGATGCCTAGGACTTTTCTTGCTTGAGCTCAAGAGACATCGGGAAAAGTTGTTGAACAATACAGCCACACAAACTCATCCACAAAGAACAATCACAACTTTCTTTAGCCCCATCGCTCCTACTAATGCTACAAGTCTATCACAGGATACACAAATGGGCTCCAGACCAGGACATAACAAAGGGGTTAAAATTGATCGGGCAATAGCAATTTGCTGTGCACGTAGGCCCCAGCCCCATGGACCATGACCTCGACACCCTTGTCATCGACAGATAAAAGCCATTATCTTTGGCCATCGTAGATGCTTCCTCGCTTCGGAGACATTTCCGTTCTGGATCAACCTATGCTAGAGATCTTTCGAAGACAAAAGCTACAATATACCTAACTTGAGAATCTCACATGTGCCAAAAACCAGATTCCCTCGTTTCTTTTCTTTTCATCTTATTTACTGTTATATTTAATGTGTAATATTTATTTTATTTTGATTTGTTCTCAAAGACGAGACAACACTTAAGATGGAATCTCTTATTTGATCTTATATGCCATTTTGGCCTCTTAAAAGCCGTTAATATTTCTTTCTTTCTTTCTATAGAGAATGATCTCTTCGCCTGATCCATGCATCCCACCCCATTCTCAGTGTGGAACTACTAGTTTCCTAGCATAGACTGTTTTCCCTTCTGCTCTTTGGTCATTGTTTGGGGCATGAGATGGCCACACCATTATATAATATTATGAGATAAACTTTTTCAAAACAAGAGACAAAAGTATACCTGAGTTGTCGCATGTGGCGAATGAATCACCCGATCCAACAGAGCCAATGTTTCCAACACCTGCCCAACCATTAAGTACTCAAATTTCAAACCTCTCCCAGAATACTTTGTAAGCATCATGAAGCATTCATCAGAACAATTGAAACTCACCAACGTCCAAGATGACCCTAAAACACTATCAAGCCTGTGAGCAATGTTAAATATCGTCCTCAAGGCCTACAGCAACAATTATCTCATGACACAATTCTCAAGATACTGAAAATTGCCCAAAAAGGTCAAACATATAAGTGTTTTACCTCATTATGAAGGCTATATTAATACACTGCTTAATAGCTTTTAAGTATAAATCTGGATGAATAATCGTTAATATATCCCAGATACAAACCTGAACATTTTTAGGTGTCAAAACAACATCCCTTGCATCATTAATATTATCATTCCGCTTTCCAGTGGGAGACAGCATTCCTCCAACACTGTTTGCGAATGAGTAAAGAATATTAGCTAAAACTCCATATTGTCCATTTTTTATCAAAAACCAGGAATTTAATACACAACCTGATTCTTTCAAATTCGCTTTGGGACACAAGTGCAAATTTGCAAAGTGATGCCAAAAAAGCATTCAAAGGTTCCACAGCACGAAGAACACCACAAGCCTGAAAACAAATATAGATATGATTTCAGTTAAATTACAAAACCCAGCACAGACCCTTCAGAAAAGAATTCAATGAATAACTAGAGATGTCTTGATAATGAACTTGAACTCAGATGCATAGGATGTTTCAGACAAACAAACATTTTATTCCCTTGATCAGGGTCATGTCCACAACAAAGAGCACGATATACAGAAAAGTATAGCATTGCTTCTTCCTGGCCTTTGAAATCCATTGATGGAATAGTTCAGAATTAAATGTGTGATAAGTAAAGAATTATGGAAAGGTGAACCATATTGGCAGCCAGAGCCTACAGCAGTTTGTATATCTTATAGAGCTGTTCGTAAACAAAGTGTAATAGAAATCACGCACCTGGGTAAAAGCTTGATATCCTTTCAAGATTTCTAACACTATAGCTTCACCCTGACACCTGTGATACCAACTCTCATGATATCAAACAGGGTATACAAAGTGCTTTAAAGAAACACGCTAAGAACAGAAAACCAATATTACCTAGAGAGGATCAAAGAAAGGGCATCCAGCAGTATTTTCCACACAGAATTCACCATTGAGATACATAACGATGCCAAATCACCACCTTTAACAAGAACATTTGATTGCACAGTTTCACATCGTGGCGAAACAAGCTATAAACCGAAACAAAAAAAACCAGATAATCAGTTCCTTTTTAGAGATATTGAGTATCAAAATTTTGTCGTGTAAGTATTGGTTTTACCTCCCCTGCATCTATTGCTTCATCTGTCAAAGTAGCCACAGTGAAAACCACTCCTAGAAGACCTTCTACTGCCAAAGTGATGGCATGTGCTTCACTTGCAACTATAACTGCAACCCCGCTTGCATCATAATCCATACTCCATTCAACACCTGCAATACAAATAACCTTTAGAAAAACCTCAGGAAACCAAACACACTTTCTAGAAGTGTGCACATCTGGCCACCACATTCATGAGCCATATGATTGGTAAAAATCATCAATAAGGAGACAAATCACCTTTGGCTTTACTGTTGAACATTCCTGCTACTGCAACTAGACTTTCCTCACTCGTATCTGGAACCTGTTAATACTAACAGAATGGAATGAATACAACATACATTACATATCGTCACATTCATAATTGCCTTCAAACATCCAACTTCAAGTGAAAGCAAAATCAATTTTCACTCTACTTTGAATTGAAAAAAAAAACGACATGACTTGCATATACAGAAGGTTAAAATATATCTTCAGTCATAAATGTGTTAAATGTGCAAGAGTATATCTGTATCAGTCAGGTCAAATTTCAAATTTAGCTCGATCTAAAAGCTACAATCTAGTTTGCAGGCCAATATATAAACATCAAAACTAGCTCATGTCCTTTATTTTGAGACATCCATACTTCACACAATGAAGACAGCAGAAGTACCTGGAGATTCGTCACAACATTGGACAATATTCTCACCATCCCAGCCACCACTTTAGTATTTTCAGGACGCCTAAGACACAACTTAGAATATCATATTGCCATTAGATCCTTGAAGACATGTTTGTACAAAGAAGCAATAGAGAATTTACAAACAGTTCAGAGGTCGGGACCTTACATATCAAATGTTTGGAACAATAAACGTAATATCCTGGCTTCAACACAAAACCCCTGCAATCATCACTTGGTTTTCATTGTCTATTGAAAAACAAAGATATTTCATTCCAGAAGCATAAATGAAGTTGGATCATTGTCCAGTGAAAAAACTATTATTTTTCATTTCAGAACCATAAATCAAGTTCTTAAATATATATCCAATACAAACCCGCAATACTTCAAGAACCATGATACGATGCCATAGAGGTAGCTCCAGATTTATGCACTTCTGGAGCATATTCAAGAACACCTGAGTCAACAAAAATATAAATTTAAGCATAAGGGAAGAATGACTTTCACTGTATAGTGACAGATAAAATTATAGTATCCTACAATGACATATGCAACTTGCAAGTCGTTGTTCATTCTTCCATTACAGGTCGAGTTTCATTACTGAAATTTCACCCCAAGGAGACTATCTTTTAAGAACCGCACAAATAATGATTTAAGACTTCAACACCTAAAATGTCAGGCAGGGTATATTACTCAACATACAAAAGTAAGCACACCAAACATGTATTTCTACATTTTCTTTTGCTCAAAAACATGGCTTAAATTAATGTGCATAAAGTCCATCAGAATCTTCGAGCTGTCCAATGTGAAGGTAGCACAAAATCTTGCAGACTAGAGGCTGCAAAGGTTGTAAAAAAACAAATTATAAAGAGCCTGGTCACAGAGTAAGAAAATGTAGTTAGTAACCGTGAGAAACACCTTCAAGGAGTTTGCAAAACTGCATCAGGACAAAAACCAATGCACCAAATTGTGTCAAAACCCCAAGGATACTGAAGTGGACTACATGTCACTTCATAATGGTACACTGAGATGCATGAAGCCAAGGTTATAACACACTATTGTGTGGCTCCCAAAGAGTGTATTGTCTTGTAACACGCCACATCTTGCATCTTCAAGTTACTATTCCTAGAATTTGTGCTCAAAAATAGGGGGGTATCCAATCCTCACTTTGTTTCGTATTGAAACTAAGAGCAACTTTAATAATTATGATCTGACTCAGGCCATTTTGGGAATCAGTCTCCACTAGACATCGGATATGGATTCATCATCACACCATCTTATATGGATATACATCTATCATGTGTGTTGCATAGTGTGATAGGGCAGTTGCAAACTTCTTCAATCAGTCAGAAATTGAGATAGTCAAATATGTGCGAATACCTCTAGAAGAAAGAATTTGCCAATTCTGTCATCAAGGAGTGGAATCTGAAGAACACTATGTTTGACATCGTGTTGTTTTTTTATGAAATAAGAGGGAGATACCATTGCCTCTTTAAGCAAGGCTTCAACACAATACATAAGCTAATAGAATGCGAGGACCAACAGTGCTTCAGTTGTTTCTTGCTACAACTCAAGAGACACAAGGAGAAGTTGCTGAAAGACAAGACAGCCACACAAGCTCACCAACAAAGAACAATCACAGCTTTCTTTCGCCCTACGACTCCTAATCATGGTACACGTCAATCAAGGGCTACATAGATGGGCTCCCAACTAGGACATTACAAAGGGGTTACAATAGAATGGGCGATAGCAATTTGTCGTGCACTTAGGCCCTAGCCTCATGTACTACAATCTCACCATCCTTGTCATTGACAGATAAAGGCCATTATCTCTTGCCAACGCAGGTGCTTCCCTTGCTTCGGACACCTCTCCATTCTGAATCAACCTATGCTAGATATCCTTCAAAGAAAAATTACAATATATCTTATTTGAGAATCTTACATGTATAGATGACAATGACGAGAGAACATTTTATGATGTAATAACTTGCATGGTCTTATGGGCCATTTTGGCGTCTTAAAAGAAGTTAATATATCTTTCTTTCTTTTTCTTTTTCTTTTTCTTTTTTTTTCTTGTTTTTCTTTTCTTCTTTTCGGTCACCCACTCTCTTCAGTCTTAAAAGAAGCAAGGTGGCCCACTATCACCCACTCTCTTCAGTCTCTATATAGATGAGGTATCACATTACATAGAGAGATTCGGGGGTTCGGGTATAGCTATACAAATATTACTATATGCTGATGATATTGTGCTGATTTCTGACTCTCCAAAGGGACTACAAAGACATCTCAATGCCTTAAAACTATTTTGTACTGACAAAGGTATGTCAATAAACATGGATAAAACTAAAGTGATGGTGTTCAACACCACTCAAGCATGGGTAGATCAGAACCAGAATTCTTCTTGGGTGAAGAAAAGGTGGAATACATACGCTCCTATACATACCTAGGAGTAACATTTACAAGGCCTAGGTTCTCCGTACGGGAGTCTGCTTGTGCCCGACTTTCTCGTGGATATGCAGCCCTTGGTGCTCTCGAGAGACAATGTGCACATTTGCAGTTCCAAGAGCCACAAACTAAGCTGTGGTTATTTGATACACTTGTCACACCAACTCTTCCCTATGGAGTAGAAACATGGGGACCGAGCCTTAACAAGGCGAATCATTGGAAAGATTTAGAGAGACCACTAGAATCAATGATTGCCCGCATATTGCCCGCATGATAAGGAGCTAAGCATCGGTGCCCCATGAGATAATAACCGATGGGAGCAGCACCTATAATCACTGAGGCATTGTTCCAATCAATGACATTTATCCAACGTCTTTGGGAGCTCCCGAAATGAAGGTACCCAACCCAAGTTTGGCACTTATGTCATCAAGACAACTGGCTGAAAATGGAGACATTCATTGTTGGTATGCTGAAATGCAGCAATGGTTTGAGTCACATGGCATGAGTATAAATGCACTACCCCCATTCCAATATAGCATAGACTCTCCACATCTAAATATGACCAAAGTGGAAAAGAATAGAGTGATCCGGACTAATATTATTAACATGGAAAACAATATAACATAGCTCAGCCCCAAAATTTCACTTGGTACGAAGATGGCCAGCTATGGCCAGCTATAAGACACACATCAAAGGATGGATTCATCATCAGGCCACCTTATATGGGCATACATCTATCCTATACGCTGCACAATGTGATAGGGCAGCTGCGAACTTCATCACATCAGTTACAGATTGATGTAGGCAAATATACACGAATACCTCTAGAAGAAAGAATTTGCCAACTGTGTCATCAAGGAGTGGAATCCAAAGAACACTATGTTTGCCATTGTAGTGTGTTTTATGAAATCAAAGGAAGATACCATTGCCTCTTTAAACAAGGCTTTGGCCTACTACGCAAGGTAATGGAATATGAGGACCAACAATGCCTAGGACTTTTCTTGCTAGAACTCAAGAGACATAGGGAAAAGTTGTTGAAGGACAATAATACAGCCCCACAAGCTCATCCACAAAGAACAATCACAACTTTCCTTAGCCCCATCACTCCTACTAATGCTACAAGTCAATCAAGGGATACACAAACAGACTCTCAACCAAGACATAACAAAGGGGTTATAATTGATCGGGCAATAGCAATTTGTCATGCACGTAAGCCACAGCCCCATGGACCACGACCTCAGCACCCTTGTCATTGATAGATAAAGGCCATTATCTCCCGCCATCGCAGGTGCTTCCCTCACTTCGGAGACCTCTCCATTCTAGATCAACCTATGCTAGAGATCTTTCGAAGACAAAAGTTACAATCATAGATGGACATATTCACATTCGTGGAGGTTACCAAACGAATGCATACGAATACGCATACGAATGCATGATAAAATATTCGTTAAAAAAAAAAAAGAGTTCATAAAGTCCCTACTTTTAGTTTCCTAGATATATGATTATATCATATATCATATAACAAAGACGACTTTGACAATAAAAAGGGGATATTTTACTTCACATTAAAAAGTAGACTTAGAATAATAATATTTTTATAATGGATGTAAAACTTAAAAGTATTTGTTTTATTTTTAATAAATAAATAAAAGGTTCATTAATTCCCCACATTTTACTCTCCCACAAAATTTGATATTTTTATCTGTCATTAAAAAGGGGACCTCACACTAATAATATTTTAATAATAGATGTAAAAATATTTGTTTTTTTAAATAATAAATAAATAAACGAATGGTTCTGTAATATACTTGTCATTTTGTATTCTCGAATATTACGAATGTTGCGGATGGAGAATACCACGAATATCATGCATGGGTCAATCTATGGTTACAATACATCTAACTTGAGAATCTCACATGTGCCAAAAACCAGATTCCCTTGTCTGTTTTTATCTTATTTACTTTTATATTTACTGAGTAATACTTATTCTATTTTGATTTGTTGTTCTCAAAGACGAGACAACACTTAAGACGTAATCTCTTGTTTGGTCTTATAGGCCATTTTGTACTATACTTTGTTTGAATAGACTCTAAATTCCTATTTTATTAGAGGTTCCATTGCTCTTTCTTTAGATGGCATAACTTCTTTGTTGCATTATCTGCAAATAAAATACATTGTGCCATCAAAACCCAAAGACTTTAAAAAATGCCAGTGCATGAAATGTCTCCAGAACCACAAATGCAGAAAGGGCTCCTAAATTGTTTCATGCACTTTTTGAGTGTATATCTTTGTATAACATACAAATAGCATTGTAACTCCTGGATTGCATACTGCCTTTTTGAGTGTATATCTTTGTGCACAGTGCAACACTGAATTCCAATTGCACATGGTTGTGAGCTGATCAATCCCCTTTACGAAGACTTTAGGTAGGCACAATTTTCTCTTTTTTATGCCGATCGTATAACATTTTGGAGAGAGTTCTGCATTTCTCCCATGAAACCTTGAAATGTTCCTCTTCATGCAAAGGCACTCATTTTTCACCTCACTCTACATGTCTAACATGCATTTGATTCTTCTCATCTCTTTCCTCCTAATCCTTCTCTTGAAAAATGTGTGTTCAAATATAAAATCATCTTTTAATAGCAATTCAATGTTTTATTGATAAGGTTTCTCTCACCTCGCATTCAGTGACAAGTAGGGAACAATAAAGTCGGATAACATTGGCAACACATCGAAGAACCAATCGGCGAAAGGAAGGCTCCCCAGCCTCACCTTCAATCTACACAATGTGCACAAATAACATGAAGTAGGAACATAACATAAAATATGCAGAAAAAAGAACTTGTAAACATCTAAAGCAAATATTAAACGGTATACCTCACCAGTTGTTCGAAGTGATGTCATTAATAGTGAGCATACTTGATGCCGAAGTACCTTGAAGCATAAATTCCCATATTAGATCATATAATGGCAGTTCAAAATCAGATTGACAACTGGGAAAAAAAAAGCACAGGAGTTCATTACTTGTTGATATGGACCTAATTTCCGAAAGATAGGCGCATAATTTGAAAGCACGTACCTGAAAATAGAAGATGTTGTCCCATCATTTAATTCTCACTCAGGTAAAATTTATCATCAATAAGGTAATAATTTCTTCATATGGTAAAGAAAATTATGCTTACTCCAGCATATCAAGAACAAAAGTTCTTTGAAGAGGTGTAACTCGCAACCATGTTGCCTGTATGTTGGCAAAAGGCAAACAACAGGTTTCTGCATCATGCTCAAGAATTTGGTAGTTTGAAGATAGCAAACTTACTGACCGGCCCACCACTTGCAATGGCAGTAAGATCTTCAAACAAACGAAGCCCAAGCCTAGCTGCCTGTGTCATTTTATCTTTCGTTGCAAGAATTGTCTCTTCAATTTCCGTATCCACCACCACCTCAACTGATCTACAATTGCAAGAGAGATATCTCTTAAGTAATCCAAAATACTTTGACTAGTCTACATTGCCCATAAAACGAAAAGCAATGAGATACTTTGCAGACATAATACTCCGGCTAACATCCCCTGAGACAGAATTTGATCGGGATGTCCGTCTATTTGATCCAACACAGCTAGCAGGTAATCCTTCAGCTGCAATTACCCTATCAAATATGAGGGCCACAGCCTGCCGCAAGGTTGCTGCTGCGGTGCTATGTAGCAAAAGTTTTTGAATTTAATCATGCTCACATTTTAGTGATATAGTATTAGTAATTGTTATATTTGACCAGCCCATATGGATGACTACACACATACCTGTGCACACTATCAGGATTATTGTTTTCCAATAACCGAAAACAAATTCCAAGCGCTATACTCATGTTGTCCTTGAATAAAGAGAAAGACAAATAGACAAAGTTACTATTGTCATTAACTAAATTAACACATAATTCAGTAAATTTTGTGTATCTTTTTCTTCTATCAAATAGTATGCTGGTTGAAACTCAGCAGATTTTAATAAATACCTCATCCCCCGGATGAAGTTGAGATTGAAAAATCGTCAGGACAGTTTGGAGAGTCTTCAACTGCACAGTCTCATCATTCATTTCTGAATGCTGTAAAAGGAACGCACAAGCAGCCACACTTAGATGAGACAGCCAATTTTCCACAAATAGTCATAATTCAAGAAATGAAACAAATACTTTTAGACAAAAGAATTGCTAAACTAAATGTTAGTGTTCATTTTGCATGGCAACATCTCCTCATGACAAAAGTATTGACAGCATAATGTGGACAGCTGAGCAAAGTAGTGCCCAGCATGATATTCCTAATTTCTTTCAGATTCCCAACTCTCTAATATGTCCTCTAGTGTTGACAATGGTGAGAACTAATCTCCAGCAATGAATGCTTTGACAAATTCAAAACACCACCAAGGGACATGTATAAACTATTATGTGACTACCTGCATGAACTTACATGCAAGGTTTCCTATTTGTAAACTGGCCGTTTCTTGTGAATAGCAATTCGCACCATATCAGTATCTCGCAAAATTCTCAACCACCTATATGGGACATGCTATGCATGTTGGCAAACATTGGCATACTAATAGACCAAGGGAGATATTCTTAAACTTCTAATGGCTCAAGCAATCTCGAACAAGTATCAGAGGTTATGTCAGCATTCTTATCTAAACTTTTCAGATATCTCTAGGTATATTGCAATATTGTTCACGAACTCCACAACTTAAAGCTACTAAACAGAAAAAAACTCTTTTGCGTTAGTTTCAACATTTTATACCTTCAATATAATTCTAGATTTGGAGAAGATGGTATGAAGTTCTTAAAGTAGAATCATCTGCAATTGAGTTGTTAACATGGAGCTCACAGTTCATGGAAATTGAAGGTATCTATTTTTACCCCATACAAATGTAAAGAGGACATTCCAAAATCTTTATCCTTATCCAAACAGATTTAAGTTTATATCTAAACTCAAAACGTGTTACAATAGATCAAAGATGCCTCCCTCACTCTGGAGATCTCTCCATCATGGGGTAATCCACGATAGAAATTTTTCATAGATAAAAATTTAAGTCTAAGTTCAGACTCTTAAGTTCTTCGATATCAATACCCTAGGTTTAGTATTTACTTTGGTTTGTTGTTCTCAATGACAAGAAACATTGTAAAATATAATCTCTTAAAAGACATGGATATAGCTCTCTCTTGGAAAACTAGATTTCAATGAAATTTAGATATGTATATACCAATCATCCAGCTCAAATTGAAAAATATTGGCAAAGATCTTGTCTTGCGGGTGTTTTGATTAGGTGAAAAAGATTTTTGGTTAACCCCGATGGGGATATCTTAGGGTTCCTTCACTTAATTTTAGAATCCAATAGCGGTAGAATTCCCCTATTTCCTCCTTTAAGTGTTTTAAGAATTTCAGGTAAAGCGGGAACCACGTCCACTGCATACTTCTGTAAACATGATATCTATGTGAAAGCTTCACATTCTGACATTCGTATGACGTGATAAATATTCGCACAATGTCATCACTCTGTATTGAATATGGGGATACCTCGGTGGTTTTTCAGATATATTTAGAATCTGTCCACAGAATACTTGAAAGAAATCCTTTGACCAAGATAATAAATTTTTACCTGACTTTGTTAAAATTATTTAATAATACATAACTCAATATTTGAAAGGCTTATTCCAAAACGTCTCAAAGTCTGAAGGTACTTGTAACACCCAATTTCAATATGTAATGGTGATTTTTATATAATTATGCTAAGGTTAATACCTCCTTCAGAGTTCCAAGGATTTCAGGTAAAGAATGTGCAGGAACAGCACCATGAGCTATCCACTTCTGTAAACATGCTAATCCTATGATCCGAAGCTTCACATTCTTACATTCACATGCCATGATGAAGATTCGTACAATGTCATCACTTCGTGCAAGTAGAGTAGGATCCGGAATTGATCTCAACTGTAGCAAAATATACCAACAGAAAGGAACACAGTGAATAATATTTAATCTAGAAGGCTTTTAAACAAGATTGATATGATATATGATAAAAAAAGGTATTTTTCTTTGTCATTTTGCAAAATTCTTTTCATCACATCGCTTCATTAAGTGAGAGTTTAGTCCAACCTAGAGAAAAGAAAGTATTTTCCTTTTTATTTACCACATCTCTTTTCATTACATCTGAAATGATGAGTGGTGTTTCATTAAGAGGCCATTTCAGCCAAATATTGATCTGGTAAAGAAAAATACTGAAACAAATGCTTCAAATCATAAAGGAAAAAAGCTACAAAATACCTTCAAAAATGGGAACAGATTTCCAGAGAAAGTTCCCATCACAATAGAAAAATACATAGCTTTCCTTAACCAAAGAAAAATACTCAAAGAAAGCTTCAATATAGTAGAATAGCTATATTGCCATAACAAGCTTCAAATCATGGAGAAAAAAGGTTATAGCTTACCTTTTAATACAGCAAAGAAAAATATCTCAAAAAAAGCTAGGAAAGTACACAAACAAAGCTAAACATTTATTCAAAGAAAGCTAGAAGATTAGTCAGAAGCTTCTGATCATGAATGGAAATAATCATACAGCTTATCTCAAAGAAACAGCAAAGAAATGATACAAATAGAGAACTTAGAGGAAACCCTGAAATGCTAGAAATGTAATCAAATGAATCGAGAAAAACACTGAAAGAGAGCTTCAAACGATGAACAAAACAAACTATAGTTTGTGTCATCAAAATTTAAAAAATGTACACAAAAAGCATCAAATCATTGTAGAAAAAAGCTATATAATATACAAGCATCAAGTCATGATAGCAAAAATCTATCGATACACAAGTATAATACCTTAAGAGTGCCATGTTAAGTAGCTTTCTTGATAGAAAATTACTCAGAAGTTTGGCGAATAAATAAAAAGAAAGAAATTTACTCAAAATAAAGCTAGAATAAAATACTCGAAGGAGGCATCAATGAGTGCAAAAGCGTTTTAAATATATAGACATAAATCTTACCTTAAGAATGGCGTGTTCAGCAGCTTCTTTGATAGCAGGAAATTTTTTTCTAGCTTCAAGAGAAAGAGCTCTCAAATCCGCCTCCAAAACCGCCATTAAAGCCATTGTGATTCTAAAAAAAGGCCAGATCAACGAGAATGGTAGTTAAAAAACAAAGAAAATTTAATTAAAAATAAAGTAAGAGAGTTTTCTTAATATTACTTGGAATTTTGTTACATTCTGAGATGAAGAGAGCTGCGTGCAGGATCAGATCGCCATGGGGACTTCGAACCAAAGAGAAAGACGGTGATCCGTGTAAGTAAGCAAGAGAAGAAGAAAATGGACTGAACGACGGGGGTTCTTCTTCGTTAGATCTCAATAGTTTTGTTTGTTTGTTGTCTTGGCAGGATTTGAGCTCACGACCGAGTGGAGAGGAATGGGAGTTCACTTTGGGGTTTCAGAGATCTCAATAATTATGTTTGTTTGTTGTCTTGGCATGATTTGAACCCACAATCGAATGGAGAGGAATTCCTACAAGGCAGATCTCAATAATTTTGCTTGCTTGTTTGTGCCGCGAGGATTTGAGCTCATGACCAAACCAAGAGGAATGGGCGCCCACTTTGGGGTTTCCTACAAGATGACCTTAGTAATTTTGTTTGTTTGTGGTCTTAGGAGGATTTGAACCCACAATCGAATGGAGAGGAATTCCTACAAGACAGGCCTCATATAAATTTGTTTGTTTGTTGTCTTGGGAGGATTTGAACCTACTACCTAATGGAGAGGAATGAACATCCACTTTGGGGTTTCCTACAATACGATCTCATATAAGTTTGTTTGTTTCAATTGTTTGTTGTGTTTGCGAGGATTTGAACCCACGACCGAATGGAGTGGAATGGGCGTCCACTTTGGGTTTTCCTACAATATGGTCTCAACAATTTTGTTTGTTTGTTTGTCTTGGGAGGATTTGAACCCCGGACCAAATGGAGAGGGATGGGAGTCGACTTTGGGGTTTCCCACAAGGAAAGACACCACCACCACTCATCTGCCCTCCACGACAAACAATAACCTGACACAAGGTCACGCCCACGAAATGACCTCCACACCTATATGTAATTCTCGAAGGAGGGACTGTCAGGACTTCACTCCATCTATTCCAAGGACAATGTTCTACTTCATGCCACCTTTTTCATTTGCATCCATTCTACGAATGGGAAGTCATGCTTGATGTGTGTTGAAGTTAGAAATTGCCCTTTCCTAGTCACTTTGGGTATAGGTTATGGATTCCACGTGTTCCAATATATGTAAAAGGTTCTCCAAACGTGCCTAATTTGTGGAGACCCCTATAGAAACCACTAGTTGGCCTTTCGGATGAGGATGCACTATTAAACTCCATTCTCATCCCCTTGAACCTACATTCTACAAGTTCTCAATCAATATCACGTAGAGGGCACACTTCACATGTTTATTCTAAATATTATAAAATGTTCACTTCATATGTCATTGGATAATTCAATGTGTATTTCCACCAATGATGGACTAAGGAAGGCCGATCTACTCCCAGTCTCTCATGGATGTTCAACAAACACATTTGGCATGAGATCCAAGGGCCACTATTACAGTCATAAGATTAGGAACCAATACTAAAACCACTTTTAGTGGTTTAAGGGTGGGATGAGTAGGAAACCAATTATTGTAAAACTCAGGGCAAACTTACAAGGAGTCATGATACATGGGAATATGTGGTGGTTTGGGAACCTAAGGTGGGCATGTTGTTTGGACATCATTGGGGAGGCAAAACGCATTTATTTCCAATTTGTTCGCCTCAAATGATGAGGTATGGGACACCTATGGTATTTTATGTTTCATCTTTTGTCCTTTGCTTGGCATGGTAGATACGGTTAAACACCTTGAAACCATTAGTATTTTAATCTAAATATTCATTGATTATCATTGGTAATTTGATTCACTCGTGAAAATGGCAATTTAATAAACCATGCATGATACAATCCACATAACTATATAAGCCATACTCAATACAAGGGGATCATGGGGGGGAGTTTCCTACATAAAAGAGTTTACAAAGAGGGGAGGCTATAGCATGGGAAATAACAAAAATATAACTTAGTCATGATAACTTAAGTGCAACCTAAAGCATGTGGGCCAAAGGGTGGCTATATTGAATCTTGCACCTTTGAACGCCGAATCAATGTGAATGCTAATAAGGTATCAACTTTTTTTTTTGGAAATGATTAAAGAGGTTGTTGGTCAATACAAGTACAAAAGAGGGGGAAATCAATATTATTTTTCTTTAATCTTGACTTATTAGCATTGGACAATTATTTGGCAATAATCTATTTAACATTTTATATCTCAAGATAACTGTTATTACCAAATAATATCTTGTTTGTACATAAGTACACATTGTTTCGTAAATTATTATGCATCTCTAATCATTTTTTATCAATCAATCTTTAATGCTTCAATATGCAAATTTTATCATGACATTTGATCATAAATCGATTATTTTAAATTGATGTTTCGATGAGATCATGAACTAATATTTGACTAACATTCTTAATTGATTGATAATCATATGTTAATTACAACACACTTGTTTCTTGTTACTTATGATTGTTGTGTTGCATCAAATGTCCATTTTGTGCAGTGTGGTTCATGTTATAACACATTCATGTTGCACTCGATGTTCTAACACATTCACATTCACAAGTGAAAGGATCATGCATGTCATAGACATATGCCACACCACGGTGGAAGGTAGGGATTGAACCCAAGACCTCATGGTCTCCTTTGGGCAACTCCACCAACTAAGCTACATCCATCTATGCATCTTTCTATTAAAATCCAACTTCATGTATGGTAGATTGATCATGGGAAGTTCCTAGCTTGCATGCATTCTCTATTCCTAGCTTCGATGGATCTTCATGCATTCTCTATTCCTAGTTAGCATACATATCTCTACCTTCTTATATAAATACTCAGGTGCACCTTGATTCTAATCAAGGTGAACAACACCAGTTATGGAATCATAAGTCAAGTTCTTGTTCTTTTTCTCTCTCCAAGTTCTTAGTCTCGTCTTGGTTCTACTCTATTATACTCGTCCGTGACAACGCATTCCACTTTTAGATTCCCTTTATAATTGAATATAATTAGGCTATTTACCAAAATAGGGTACTCTAATATCATATGATCAACCAGGGGGGTAGAATTTGCCAAATTATTAATATATAACAAGTCTCAATATGGGAAACATATAGTTTATAGTACATTTACAAAGCTGATGATCTCCTCTTACACAATGTATTTAAAATTACAAACATTACAATGGCTCTCTTGTTTTACACATGATCAAGTTTTGGAACGACCAACTTAAAATTGAACTCTAGATTTAAAAGTTGGGGTGTGAAAGTCCTTATGCATGTTTAAACATCCTATAGAAGTGTATATGCCTGAAGTGGAAGTGATAATTACTTATAATTCGTGATTATAGTTGATGCAAACTATTTCTTAATGAAACTTGCAGGATATAATACCTTACGCTAATGTTTGTGGAAACCCAAGCAATCTATACAAATGGGGTCCAAATTAGATACAACATTCAATTATCAACAATGAAGCATGCAAGGCAACTTCATAAGAGGAAACACCCATAAAGTTATGTGAAAGAGGACACACCCATGCATACCAAGGAATACTCATGATTTTTGGAGAATACCAATAAACAAACAAGAATGAGAGCACATATAAATTGGGATCATATATTGGATAAAGTTGGAGACATAGATAATAATGGCATTTCAATCCTAAATGTAGAGAATATTTCAAAATACGGGCAAAATACTAGATACAATGAAATTGTAGAACTTCAACTGTCTAGAAATGTATATTTTAATTCAAATGGGTTAGACAATAAATCAAACAATTTATTTATTTTTTCAAAATAAAATATCCTTCCATTAGTTTTAAAAAAGGCACATTCGCTACAACATTATGCTTTCCGTAGAGACTGTGCAACTATTGAAGCCAATCTATACCACAACTCCTCCCTCCATCACAAAATCTAATTTCATTTTAGTATGTACAACCAATTCTCCCTCGTTGCCACATGCTTTCAAAGTACCAAAAAATGTTATCATATTAGGTAAGAGGAAACCTTACACAAGCATTTGAGGATAAAATTGTATAGCATCCTCATTCTTATCTTGCTCACTATAGCCCAATAACATGACAGTCCCTCCTACCACATCTCCAACCTACAATAATTAATCAAAAAGCTCTTGGGTGTCAATTATTACTTAGCAAATGCAAGCATACTGACCGTTGATGTCGATTTGAAGGGCTCGAATAATCCAAAATGAATGCTTAAATAATCTCAGAATGCATTAGCCCATTAGCTACAACGTTATGCTTTCCTTAAAGATTGTGCAACTATTGAAGTCAATCTATCCTACAACTCCTCCATCCATCACAAAATCTAATTTCATTTTAGTATGTACAATCAATTTTCCCATGTTGCCACATGCTTTCAACATACCAAAAAATGTCATCATATTAGGCAAGAGGAAACCTTACACAAGCATTTGAGGATAAAATTGTATAGCATCATCATTCTTATCATGCTCAATATAGCCCAATAACATGGCAATCCCTTGTACCACATCTCCAATAAGCAATAATTCATCAAAAAGCTCGCGGGCCTCAATTATTGTTCAACAAATGCTAGCATTAACAACATTGTACCACATCCGGCAAGATTTGACCCTCGAGTTACATTTTCTTTAAAGAATCTAGTGCTTTTTTAGCATGACCCTTTTCAACATATCCCGATATCAAAGCATTCCAAGAGACCATATCTTGAACCGATAGATCATTTATTGTTTTTTGTGCTTTTTCAAGCTTGCCACATATAGTGTCCACTAAAGCATTCCCAAGCTCAATATTGTCTTCGAACAAACTCTTACTCCTAATTTCATGGTGACTTTCTATGCTTATCAACCACTCCTACATTGCCACCTGCCTTTAGCAAACTTACAAACTTACAAAGGTGATGTGCTTTGCACTGACCTCTTCGTCTTGATCCGGACATTCCCATAAGGCCTTTATCCTCGTATTGATAATCTCACTTGCTCCTCATCCTTCTCTAATGCAATATTGTTTCGGAAGAGCTTCAAAGCACATGCAGATGTAGTGTCTACAATCAAAGTGACAAGAAGGTTGTTTTAGCCAATAGAATGTGTTCGTGTATGTTACAATAACCAACAAGTTTTAAATTATACATGTGCCAAAGAACAAATCTAATATATAGTCACCCTCACTGGAAAACATTTCTATCAGGTGCATCATAAGGCGTTGGGGTATTTAATACGAGTTGAAAAGTCCCCATTCTGTAGTGGCAACATATCGTAGTTTGCGTGTAATTGCTGGATACAACAACAAATTTGAACCTCCAACTTCATTAGAATGCTCCTTAATCCTTTGCTTATTTATTTTGTCAAAATAATCAACCGTTATGTACTCGATTGCGTTCATGAACCGAAATGTTGGTCCTCTATTCACGTTGGTTTTGATCCTGTCAATCACAAGTAAGGAACCAAAAGACATAGTTTAGAATGAAGTAGAAAGAATCATAGACAAATCAATTTATTCAAGATGTAACAAAATAAAATCCTTACCAAGCAAGGTTCTCGATGCCATGACAACGAGATCTCAATGCTTGAGCCACAAAGTACACTTGGTCCATGGTATGAAACACAACGATTCTCCACAAGGACGTTGTGGTCAGTTCCGCAAAACCATTTTCTTTAGTTGTTTGAACCTAAATGGCTCATCATCGGTCATCATCATTGGATGAACCTGCCATCCGAAATTTGTAAGGTATATTTGCAATAAGTAGACTATAGTCCTTCTTTGGCAGTTTCAAGTTCATGTCTGCTACATCTCCACAGAAGACATTATAGTATAAGTCTTTAGTGATGTTCTTTTTGTGGCTGAATTTCTTGAGAGTTCCGTCATCTTCAACATCATACGCTTTCACTAAGCGTCGATCCTTTTCTTTCCTGGCTCTCTCAAGATGTGCAGGGAAGGATGTTGGAAAGTCGTGTATATCTTTGATCTCTCCTAGTTTCTTACCACGACAAGGTTTCTAATAGTTGCAACAATAAAAAATACTTTAGTTAACCATAAATAATATATACCATAGTAAGATGTCGATTAAAAGAAAAATACTAACCCAATCCTTGAATGCAATAAATTATTCCGACAACGCCTTATAAGAAGACATCATCGGATAATCCTCGAACACTTGCTCCCAAGTAATGCATCCAAGTTGTTAGAGACATAGACTAATTTAAGCATTAGATAAGGATAGAAAATAGATAAATAGATAGAAAGGAGAAAGAGAAAGAAGGGTGCCGATCCACCCGACCATCCCCGAGCGAAGGGATCGACATGGACTCGAGCCTCAATCGGCGTCCCATACCACCGCCGTGGCGTCGAGTTGTACCTGGTGTTGGCACACTCGCTACAAGAGTTGACCCACCACAAGACAGAGTCTCGACGTAGTCAACCAGATCCTAAAATGAGGGTAGCTAGGCCTCTATTTATAGCGATACCCAAGGCCCCCAACCATGTTCACACTTGGCCTAATGGGTTGTCTCAATCCCGAGGATTTAAAAGTAATCCTCCCCTTCTTTACACTCTCGTTTAACCCTCACACTTATCCATGTGTATAGAATACTACGGTAAATTCTCACCACGGGATATTATATGGTCATGCCCGTAACATACTCCCCCTCTTTAAAACATTGCACTCTTGCAATGGAAAGTTAGGGAAGTTAGTTTTGAGAGTATTTTCGCGTTCCCATGTGGCATCTTTTATTGATTTGTCCATCCATTTTATTTTAAATTCTCGGATTTCTTTAGTACGTATTTTTTTGTTTTAACATCGAGAATTCTTTCTGGTACATGTGGTTTAGAAGATAATTCTTCAGAAGTAACTAGAGTTTCAGTTGTAACTGTATTATTGCCAGAACCTAGAAGTTCTTTTAGACGACTCACATGAAAAACTGGATGAATTTCAACACCATTGGGAAGAGCGAGACGATAAGCTGATGACCCAATGCGTTTGAGGACTGTAAAAGGTTCACAAACCGTGGGGCTAACTTAGTGCACTTACCCTTAAACAATGTCTTAGAATTGTGAGGTACATGTAAAAATACCTTCTGTCCAGGGTTGAATACACGAGGTTGCCTATGATGATCGGCATAAAAACGTGCTTTATCTTGAACTGTTTTTATATTATGTCGTGCAATATGCAACATATATTGCATATCCTGAAGAAAGTTTTGCGTACTTCTCAACTCATCATGATGTATATTAACATCAATCGGGGCTCGTAGCTGAAAACCATACATCAACATAAAAGGATTATATCCTGTCGATGTATGCTTGGAGCTGTTATAAGCAAACTCCAAATTTGGGAGATAACGTTCCCATTTTGTTGATTTTGCACCAACGTATGCTCGAAGCATGTCCTCAATAATTTTATTTACTCGTTCTGTTTGTCCATCGGATTGAGGATGATCCGTGGAGCTCATGCTCAACGTAGTTTCTAACTTCTTAAAGACTTGCATCCAGAAGTCACTAGTAAAATTTGGATCTCGATCACTCACGATATCCATCGGTAACCCATAAAAACAAAATAACTCGTCCACGAATTGGTAAGCCAATTCAGGAGCTGTTACCGTGGTTTTAGTAGCAATAAATCTGGCCATTTTAGTTAGTCTATCAACCACAACCTAGATGACATCATGGCCTTTTTGGGTGCGAGGAAGGCTAACAATAAAATCCATGGATATACTTTCCCACTTATTATTGGGAATGTCCAAGGGATGTAAAAGTCTTGCGGCTTTAAGTCGCTCGACTTTGTTAACTTGACATCGGTGACATTTAGTCACATAGCTATGTATGTCAGGACACATCTTAGGCCAATAAAATTGTGTGGAGATGAGAACGAGTGTAAGATGTATTCCAGGGTGCCCTGCTGAGGGTGCATCATGGCATTAAAAAAGAATCCTCTTTTTGACCTCGGGTAAATATGGAACACAAACCTTCCCATTACGGTAAAGCAGACCGTTAGCAATGTGGAAGTATTCCTTCGAGGATGTGGTGGTGTCTGTTCCAGACTCGACTCTTGCCCAGTATTTTGCGAAATAACTGTCATCAGGATACTTTCCTCGAAGGTGATCATAAAGATCTGATGATATTTCAGTGAAGCTAAGCATGTTAACTTCACGGATGCGACTTAGTGCATCAATGACAGTATTCATGGAACCTTTACAATATTGTATGGAAAAATCAAAGTCCTGGATGAGATCAGCCCATCGTGCCTTACGACCTTTCAGGTCTTGTTGGTCACAAAAATATTTCAAGGACTCGTGGTCTGTAGTTACCACAAAGCGATTTCCATAAAGATAATGGTGCCATGCTTTGAGCGCATGTATAACTACAAATAATTCCTTTTCTTGAACGGGATACCGACATTGAGCAGAATCAAGTTTCTTACTCTCGAATGCTATTGGTTTACCATCTTGATATAAGACAACACCTATAGCATAATCGCTTGCATCGGTTTCAACCTCAAAAGGTTTTGAAGGATCGGGTAAAAGAAGTGAAGGAGGCTTGCAAACCAGGTCCTTGAGTTCCTTAAATGCGAGGTCTAGTGTAGCATTCCAGAAATTAGGTTTTGTAGACTTACGCGTTTGACCTTTTAAAAGATCAGTAAACGACGTCGTCAATTGGGAGTAATTACGAAGGGATTTTCGCAAAAACCCGACAAAACCAAGGAATGATCGAACTTCTCGAATATTCCGAAGAGTGGGCCAAAGCTTGATTTTCTCGATGCGAGAAGGATCAATTTCAACTCCTCGTTCGGTTATGAGATGTCCAAGATAAGTAATGGATTTCTTGAAGAACTCACATTTTGAGATCTTCGCGTAAAATTGTTTGTCACGCAATGTTTGTAAAACAAAGCGGACATGTTTAACATGTTCTTGTAATGTATGGCTATAAATAACGACAAATTTTTCAAGTTGTTCGCGGAAAATGTCATTCACTTCTTGTTGAAATGTAGCCGGAGCATTGGTCAAACGAAAAGGCATAACCAAAAACTCATAATGGCCATAGTGCGTACGAAATGCCGTTTTAGGAACATCGTCCTCACTTATATGTTTTTGATGGTAGCTAGTACGAAGATCAAGTTTCGTAAAATACTAAGCTCCTTGGAGACGGTCAATTACATCGTCAGCCCGGGGCAATGGACGAATTCTTGATCGTCACTTTATTCAAGCGTCGGTAATTAATACACATACGCCATGTACCCTCTTTCTTTTTAACCAAGAGAACATGTGCACCCCATGGAGATTTACTATAACGTATATAACCCATTCGTAAATAGTACTTGAGTTGCTTAGCTACCTCATCCTCTTCAGATCGACTTAAGCGATAAGGAGGTGCACTTATTGGTGCAACGCCAGGTACAATATCTATACGATGGTCTATATTACATTTAGGAGGTAAACCATCTAGTAGTTCACTCGAAAAAACATCACGAAAATCATTTAAGATTTCATCAAGTTGTTGTTCAAAATATGTTAATTGAACCGAGACATTATTGATATTGTAAACGTGAATGTCCGGATCAAGTATACAACAAAATAGAGTAGAACAAGACAACTCGGATATTGATGGACACGAGGAAACAATCGAGAGGGATTGTTTTTTGACACATTGAATAAAATGAGTACAGTCGTTCAGTACAAATGTAATTGAATGATGAACCCAATCAATAGATAAAGAAGAGCTTTTATTATAGAACCAAGGATAACCCAATATTACATCAATGGTAAAAAGATTCATTACATGGAAGTCTACTTCCTCTATATAAGTGTCAATAGAAATTCCTAATGAATGAATCGCCTCGTTGATGTATTGTACTCTTCCATCAGCCAAGTGCACCGTATAGGTGTGATCACTTATGGTGGATTGGATTCCCCATATCTGAACCAAACGATCATTGAAAAAGTTGTGTGAGCTTCCCGAATCAAATAAAAATTGTATGGGAGATCCATTGATATACCCCTTTGCACGTAGTAAATCATTGGGACCCAATACATAGTGAGGGAAAGAACATTGACAATTACTTAAATGATGTGTATAGACATGATGGACATTAGGAATCTGACCTTTATGGTCTGCAGCTTTAGCTTTGTTGTCGTGCTCTTTCTGTTGGAGCTTTCGACATTGCTCTTTTGTATGACCCTTCTTTTTGCAAAATACGCAAAAAGGATGTTGTCGCTTACAATTGCGATCCATGAATTCGTTGGGTGTCTTGCGTTTCCCACGAATTGTGATTTCTTAGTCCCATGTGCTTTGTTGGGTTTATTGTGGTCCTTCGAAGTGCGTTGATAGCGAATAACTATTTCAACAGCCTCTTCGAAGGATTTTGGATCCTTATCGTGCACTATCCAATGATAGTCCGAATTGGGGATGCCATTGACAAAACAAGCTATTAACCAATTGTCCCCTTCTAGACCCGATTTTTGGATTTGGGTTCTAGCATGGTGAACATAGTCTTCTAGTGAGGAAAACTTCTTGCTAGAGAGGTTCATTAAAGCTTGTGCTGCCTCGGTTCGAGAGGGAGGTTGCAGAAATTGGCCCTTGAAAACTATGACAAAATTTGTCCAGGTATCGGGCAATTTCCCCAAAGTACGGAGCCCACGCCACCAAGCGGCGGCCTTACCCCCTAGTTCTCGGCCGACATATGCAATATTCATACTATCTGGCGTGGGATAGAGCTCAAAATGAGACTCCCATCGGCCTAGCCACGTGTAGATTGCTTCTTCGGTTCTTTCCTTTTTGTCTCCCGTGAATGGCTTAATGACAAACGATGGTTCACCCTGTCACTCATCAGGTCTATTAGTCTCACGTTGTAGAGTAATGACACATGCCTCGAGAGCACTTTGAGAGTGCCGAAGTTCGGTCATCTGTTGAGCGGTGAAACTAAGGTATTGGGTTATTTGCGAAAAATACATCTCAATGGACATTTGTCCAGGAGGATTCCCTTGAGTTCCTTCTGCTTGAGCGGATGACATCGGGTCGTTATTTTGAGCCATTAAATGATTATTTCTGGAAAAGAAATAGGATAAGGTCAAAGAGATAGTCATAACATCATGTCGTGATGTAAACATATCATGGGCAAACATTAATCGATATCATGATCTCACGTCAAGACCCCTCTAGATGTATGAGATGAGGTTCAAGATCAGGTTACTATGGTAACACAAAGGTGTTTTATAAACCGTGGGGGTGACAAATGAATGTCTTTCCCTGATCTCTATATCGATTTTATATGGCGGCTCCACGAGGCTCAACAATGTGTGTTCGCATCATGAGTAGTTTATACACCAAAAAAATGTTAACAATAAACTATGTTTTTGTGCCCACATATGTGGTTTCGGCTCTTTAAGTCCTATTACGAGGACCCCGAAGCGCACTTAGACCTCAAGTCTAAACATGTGTTATAGTCATATGTATCAACGATGTTGTATGGTCTTGGTCATATTTGAACTCGAGACCTCAAGAACAAATGCATTAAACACTTGAGCCAACCAAGTAAGTTGCTCTTCTTGAATGTTTAATGTTTCATACGTATAAGAGATATGCGAGGCATTTGCCCATATATGTTTTTTTAAAAAGAAACATATATGTCAAGAGTCCTTATTTCGCCCTCATTTACTACAACTATGTTGGTATGTTGCCTAACCTCAAGTCTCGTAATTACGATGGCATACGCCAAAGTGCAACCTAATGGTCAAGCCAAATGAGCCCTCTTTTTGTCGTAGGCCCACGTGGCCCATCACATGGTCACGTCATTACGAATGCCTCTCGTAAGAATGATCTCATGGTGGCATCGTATCCATGTAATGAGGGAGGGATGTTGGATACGTGTGTCATAGGAACGACCTCACATGAAGTGGGTCAAGCCCTACGTACTCAACATCATTATGGCTATAGGTGTTTCTTTACGTAACGAAATATCGAAGTCACCAACGGGGATTTCAACAATAAAAAATTGTTGAAAAAATGGATGGTGACAACGTGATTCTCACAAAAATGTGAGGACGGCCACCAAGATCCTTTCCCCGAAAAGGAAAACATTCGATTTAAAATCACATAATAACTTATATACACATATGTATATTATCACATATATACGATCAACTACGTATACACGTGACCACATAGGCCTATATTAAAGAAATCGTTATATTTAATAGCCAAAAATGATGTAATCGAGATACGTAATCGAGGCATATAGCTCTACGCACACGAGACATCAAAAAATAAGGGTTAATCGTAATACGCAATTGAGGTATTGACCTCTTACGCATACGAGACCAAATGCATATCATTTACAACAAATCGAGGTATTGACCTCATACGCAAACGTAACATATGTTTGTGAACGTAATACGCAATTGAAGTATTAACCTCATGCGCATACGACACTCATCACATATTCAATATACGTCAAATGAGGTATTGACCTCATACACATATGTAAACGTTTTATACAACCAATGAATTACCACTACAACATCATTCAATTAATGAAAAAAATCTACATGTTAACCATACACATGATTAGATGGGAGAAGAAAAAATAGACAAAAAAACAAGAAAGATTACCGAAGTTCCTTTGTTGATCCTTGTCTGCATGAAGGCCGACCGCACGTAGATCGATCGCCATCAATCAAAAACACAAAAGACAACAAAAGAAACATTAGAAAATGAGCTCTGATACCAACTATTAGAGACATAGACTAATGTAAGCATTAGATAAGGATAGAAAATAGATAAATAGATAGAAAGGAGAGAGAGAAAGAAGGGTGCCGATCCACCTGACCACCCCCGAGCGAAGGGATCGAGACGGACTCGAGCCTCGATCGGCGTCCCATACCACCGCCGTGGTGTCGAGTCGTACCTGGTGCTGGTGTGCTCGCTACAAGAGTTGACCCACCACAAGACAGATTCTCGACGTAGTCAACCAGATCCTAAAATGAGGGTAGCTAGGCCTCTATTTATAGCGATACCCAAGGCCCCCAACCATGTTCACACTTGGCCTAATGGGTTGTCTCAATCCCGAGGATTTAAAAGTAATCCTCCCCTTCTTTACACTCTCGTTTAACCCTCACACTTACCCACGTGTATAGAATACTACGGTAAATTCTCACCACGGGATATTATATGGTCATGCCCGTAACACAAGTTGTTTCATCATAACTTCTTGGATTTTCATATATACCTTGTGGCTGTAAAATCATTATGACACATTAGAACTCGTGATGCATAACTAAACAATATTTACGAATTAATAAACTCACAAGACTTACTTGTTGAACTCCATGACCATTTCATCTAGGTTTAATTCCTTGGCCACGACCCTCGACAAAATCGACACAAGTAGTTGCTCATCTTTAATCCTTTGCATAGATCTCCACAGTGTCAGCTTCATGTCATCGACCGCTTCTTCAATAGTGAGGTCGATCTTTTTAGCCGTTGTTGACTTCAATTCTAGTTGGGGGTTGACTCAAGATTTCTTTTGTCTTTGTCCCTAATGACCTCTTTACTTTCCCACATTGTGAATATTTGATCTTCCCATCTCTAAACAATAGTTGGAACCAATATTCATATTTTTTGAGACCATCAGACTTTAGATTGTCATCCACGACGATGCCAACCTCATGAAGACATTGTCGCCTAAGTATTGGGTGCAGCTTCAAACCATATTTTTGTTTGGTGTCTAAATATTCATGATGGAAAAATTTTATTCCCTCAATGGAAGACATTTTCTGTATGTAATCATTATCATTATTATGATCCCAAGCCAACAGTTTTGCCTCTTCAGTTGTTAAGCCCACATAAATTCTGCATTCGGCATATTTTTGTCACGGACGAGTAGACCAGGACATGGATAAGTAGGTGAGCTAAATATTAAGAGAGCGAAAGATAGATATATAGATAGACAGAGAGCATAGACAAGAGAACAAGAGAGAGAGAGAGAGAGAGAGAGAGAGAGAGAGAGAGAGAGAGAGAGAGAGAGAGAGAGAGAAGGTAGACAAAAGAGCAAGAACTAAATTATGCTTCCGTAACTGGTGTTGTTCACCTTGGTTGTAATCAAGATGCACTGAAGTATTTATCAAGAATGTGGTGGTATGCATGCAAGCTAGGAAACATCTAGAGAGTGCATGGAAACTTTTAGAGAGTGCATGAAGATGCATTCTTTAGAAGTTTCTTGAAAGTTCTAGTGATTAACATAGAATGTAATAAGTTAAAACTTATACAATACAATAATGCATAGATGGATATAGCTCAATTGGTGAGGTTGCCCAATAAGACCAGGAGGTGATAGGTTCAACCCCCTACATTCCATCGTGTCTATGACATTATCCTCCCTCTAAAGGTCATGGGTTCAACCCCCTGCATTTCATCGTGTCTATGACATTATCCTCCCTCTAAGGCCGCCTCCCAGAACTCGTGGGTATCATTGATGAAAATTGTGAATGGCCTCCGGAGCATTTTGTAAATGTGTAATTGGTTCCCATGTGGCGTCCGAAATGGGGTAACCTTTCCATAAGACCAAATATTGGAGTTGTCGACGACGATATCGAGAGTCGAGGATTTGGTGAACCTCATATTCTTCGCCCGTCGACAATTCCATAGGTGGCGGTGGAGGAGGTTGTCGTCCCGGAATTCGAGAAGGATGGTAGAGTTCGAGGAGAGAAACGTGAAAAACATTGTGAATCTTGAATGTTGGAGGAAGTGCTAACCGGAAGGCGACTGGGTTGATCCGCTTGGTGATACGAAAAGGGCCTAGTCTTTTGTAGTCCAATTTTGCACAAGGACGTGTGGTGGCGATGTAACAACCAAACCATGTCCCTGACTGCAAACGTCAATGCAACCAAGTGATGTCGGTCCGCTTGATCTTTATATTGGTTGCTAGAGACACAGAGCTCCAAGGAGAGATCACAATGGACATCGTGTAAAGCGGGGGCACGCGTTGTCGTGACGATTTTCGGCTACGGTGTGAAACCGAGTGAGACGAATAAACCAAGGATGTGCAACATTGCACATACACTTAGCAAATAAGCCTCCTAAGGCCTAGTGGCACTTGAGTTCATACAGAGGGGTGCAAGCAAGGTTTGAACCTTGCACCTCTAAGATACAAGATAATTGCCTTACCACTAGGACAACTATCATATAGTGTAGATTTTATGTATTTCCTTTTCATATACAAATGATAGACGAAACAACCATAGAAAACCATGTGCACAAAACCATGGTTTTAAACCCATGGTTTGTGCATGACATAAGCAAAACCGTGTGCACAAAACCATGGTTTTAGCCCATGGTTTTGTGCATGTCACGAGCATGGAAAGACCTATAAAGGCCTCTAGTTGGGCTTGTGTAAGGGGGGCTCAATATGTGATATCACCAACACCACTATCATCAATATAATTATATTTGTCTTTATCTTCTTCATGTTTTTCTACTTCTCAAGTGTACAATCTTTCTTCTTCTCAAGTGAACAAATTTCATCCAATCTTACATTGATCGTCATCTAGCGTCGATAATTCCGCGAATGTCCTCCCTAGTCCAAGACCCCGGTGGTCGCTCGAGTAGCACACGCACGTGCGAATCTTCGCGACAACATCTCTGCCGATGGATTGACCGAAGTTGCAGGTATGGAAATGCTGAAATGAGGGTGAAATCCATAGTTTGCAAAGAAGGGGGAAACCTTAGTCGAAGCATGGATACTATTATTGTAGGCAAATTCTGCCATTGCAAGGAAGCCCACCCAATCCAATTGTTGGTAGCTCATGGTACACCGAAGGTATTGTTCGAGGATTTGGTTGACTCATTTTGTTTGTCCATCAGTTTGAGGATGGTATGCTGAGGACAAATTTACAGAAGTCCCGAATGTTTGTAGAAGTCATCACCAAAAGTGGGAAATGAACTGAGAACCTCGACCAGAGGTGATATCCTCGGGTAAGCCATGTAATCAAACAACATTTTTAAGAAAAAGGTCAGTTGTCTCTTCCCCGGAAATGGTTTTGGAAAATGGGACAAAGTGAGCCATCTTCAAAAACCGATCGACAATGACTAGCATTGTGTCATGGCCACCAACCAAAGGGAGGTCAGTGATAAAGTCCATGGATAGCGAGAACCATGGTCGTCGACTTGGAATGGGGAGCGGGTGGAGAAGACCATATGGCCGATGGTGAGGCATTTTGGACTGAGCACATACATCACATGTCTTGATAATTTCCTTGACAAATTTCCAAGGTTTGGGCCACCAAAACCCTTGAGATAGCAATTCTAGGGTTTTCGTGACCCCAAAGTGGCCAACAAGAGGATCATTATGACAGTTTTGTAGTACCTGTGTCCGACACGATCCTGCAGGAACGCACAAGAGATGATTATGATATAGTAACCCATCCCGGGTTGTAAATTGGTTGAGATATGAGCTTTTCATGCCTGGAGATGGGTCATTGATGCGGGCCATGATTTCTTTGGCGAATGGGTCTGACGTGGTTGCGATGGCAATCTCGTTGCACAAAGAATCATGATGCAACATGCAGGTGGCGAACATCTGAAGTTGATCGGGCCGCAACAAACAATGGGATTGTTGTGAATATGCGTCATCTCCTAGGCGCAATGCAAAATCAAGATGCCGAGAGAGGGCATCAACTTTCCCATGTTGAACTCCAGGTCGAAACAAGATCTCAAAGTTGTAGTCGACAAGAAAAGATGACCATCGGGCTTGCCTCCGATTCAATGTACGACTGGTGGTGAAGTAAATTAGATTTTTGTGGTCATTCAGCACCTGGATGCAATGTTGGGCCCCAGCCAAATAGGGTCGCCACTCGGTGAAGGCAGATATGATTGTTGCAAGCTCCTTGTCGTAGACCGGATAATTGATTTCCGGGGCGGTAAACTTCTGAGAGTAGAAGGCAATAAGATGTAGTGTGCCCTCGTCGTCTGGTTGGGACAAGACAAATCCAATGGCAAAGTTGGAGGCATCGGTTTCAACTTGGAAGGGCCTTGTGGGGTCAGGGTGGACCAACACTGGGGTTGAGAGAAAAGCTGCCTTGAGGGTAGCAATGGGCCCGGTTCGGTTCGGTTTTTTGACCTTGAAACCAAACCAAACCAAACCACTTATTAAGAAAAAAAACCCAATCAAACCGTTTGAACATTTTGAAACCATTTAAACCAAACCATTTAAGCCAAACCATTTAAGCCAAACCATTTAAGCCAAACCATTTAGGAACAATTTAAAACCAAACCAAAGCATTTACGAAAAAATCAGAACCAAGCCAAACCATTTATGAAAAACCAAAACCAAACCAAACCAAACCAAACCAAACCACTTTAAGAAAATGTAACAAAAGGCATTGCAACATCTAAACCAAAACCAGATATTCGTTAGACATAATAAAGAAAGTAGAGGTTAGATAAACATAAAAACAAAACCAAAGACAAATAATAATAAACAAAACGAATTAGAGAAAGAAAAACAAAAATTTAGACATTTGAAATGTTTTTTGAAGAAGAATACCATAATAAATAGAAATTTTCTAATAATAAAGTTTTGTGGAGAATGTATAGATAATACACAAAAAACTAAAAGTTTTTTGGAATGAAATCCTAGAGCTTATGACCAACAATCGATCATATACAGTTCACACCAGCATTTAAGTTTATATCCACCATTTACAACAAAGTCAAAAATATAAGAAAAATGTGAAAAACCTTTACATAAACTAATGTTCCTCTTTTAGTTTCCAATGTTTACTTTCAGCTTGAATTACGGATTCCTAGAAGTATAAAATATGTAAAAGAAGTAATTAGTAATAAATAAATAAATAAATAAATAAATAACAAATTCGTAAAAGTATGCACTAAGAAATTACAATGTCTTCGAGGATCTCCAATTGCAACTTGCATTTCATGGACTTGTGAAAAAGTATCATGATTCTTGTACCATGTACATATAAAAAATATCAAATAAGTAAAAAACTAGTAATGAAAAATAAACTTAAAGAATGAATTAAAAGGTACGCACACCTTATCTCCCATGATTATCACCAACAAGATCATCTAGATTAAATTTAAGTTCTTCATAAGCCATGTGAAAGTTATATGTTATTTGAACATTCGATTCTCGCAAAACTTGCATCCATGATCAAATACACATTTCGGCCTTGAATGTGCATGAATGTAGTTTGATCCTATCATCAAAGGTCATTTTTGCTACTAAATTTGCCTCTTCAGTAGGTATTGATGATGTTGGTATAACAAGCTAATCACATGCCATCCTATACAATTGTGGCATTGTAGATTTATTATCATGCCACCATTGTAAAGGATCCTTGTTTGTGCTAGCTAAAGGAAGTCTTATGAACTGCTCAATTTTAGATCGTGAATCAGAAACAAGACTTTTATTGTGTACACCCATTAACCTCCAAATTTTAGAGTTATTATCAATAGGTTGTATTGTGGTTGAAGATGGCTCAACACCACTCGAGAATGAGTGGTAATGGGACTCAATCATGCCTTCAACCAGCTTAATATCTAACTCTCTTTCGATATGATCATTTGGAATAGGCAATCTATAATGGAATGAAAAATATTATTAAACTCAAATAAAATATTAGAAATCATGAAGACAATTGTAAAACTTAAAGGAAAGTATTATCTGGGATCAAGAAACATTGCAATGCGCGATGGAATAGACTTTAACGATTCTTGATAGTTAATTAAATATTGTAAGCAATTCTCAGACGCTTTTTGAAGCACCTCTTGTGTGAATCTAGATGATCCCAGCAAGGAAGAATATAAAAACTGATTACAATGATTAAGTAAACAATTATACGCTAGTGATGCTAGTAATAATGTAGGATATCTTGATCCTCCTAGAAAGGTAGAAACCTCTACATGTGTTTCTAACCATTCCTCCATAGCATGTATGTGACTCCAATCTTCTACGGTCAAGACATAACCATTGAAATCACTTGAAATTGTTAGATCTGAAATTATAAAATTCAATATATCTCTATCCTTGATAGCTTGCCTAAACATCTCCAAAGTAGAATTCCATTTTGTAACGACATCAAGCCTTGGAGGTTCCTTTTCACGATATTCAATCATCTTAGCATACTTCCTAAACACTTCCCTTCAAACCTTGCTAGATCTAATAGTTTGGAGCATTGTTCTCAACTTTTCCGTTGAGGGTGAGATAATCTCTAATGCTGACTTGATGCCCAATTGAAAAGTGTGCACCATACACCGTAACATGTGTGAGGGAGCTAAAATTTCCTTACCATGCTCATTTTGTAACAACATGCTCAATTCCTTTGCAACCATTTGTGCATCACTAGCTCCATAAAAAATTGTAGCTAATAATCGACTTGAAATATTAAAAGATCCAAGTCGACAAAAGAGGGCATGTGCACAACGTTTCCCTGATCTAGCACCTGGAAATACATGCACAAAATCCAATAACATGAACCTTGATCTTGTTGTCTCGTGACATGCCCAATGAAGTGTCACTGAGTAGAAGCCCTTTAGACTACTATTTGACCAACCATCAAAAGTAATAGAAAATCTTGATTGACTTTTTGATAACAAATCTATCACTTGATGGCGCAACACCACATACATTTCTAAGATGGAACGTTTAATTGTGCGCCTTGTCTTCATCTGATATCCAGGTACAAGGTCGTGTACGAACTCTTTAAATGCATATGATTCCACATGTGCATGGGGCAAAGTTCCCTTGACAATATACCTCGTGACGAAACAATCAATTTTCTTCTCTAAAACATGAGATGCTTTAGTAGACTCTATAGAAGATTGAATAATCTTCGAATTACCTGAATTTTGATTTGGTTCGTTTAATAGATGATGTTTTTCCGTTAAATGCTTAGCTATAGTACTTGTGGATGTTTTTGAAGACCAACAAACATGACAATGATGGCATCGTTGTCGAGGTGTGCCATTATCCATATAAGATATGATGTGAGCATCTGTCCATGATGAACGTTGCCTTTTTCTTGGCATGCTTGTTTGCCCATGGCTAACATTAATTGATGATGAGTCCATCGCTGCATGAGTTTGAGAAGATGATTCCATTTAATGTTGTCCCTATAAAACATAAAAAAAGAAAGCATAGTTATGTATATAATACACATATTTTGTCCATAAGATAGTAACTACCATGACTATGACTCATATATGCATGGTTGCATCCTCTTATTAATAGCAATAGTAAATAGCATTGTATGTACTGAGCAAATACAATGTAAACAAGTTAAAAAGCTCACAAAAACGAGTGTGCGTTCAAATGTTAAAGTTAAGCCTATGAACTCACTCACAAAAATGAGTGTGCGTTCAAATGTCAAATACCTCTAGAGTGGTAATTGGGTTGCTAACCTCTACAAAATTGGCCCAATATTGGAATTGACTTATTATCCTCCAAAATTCCCATCTATGGCCAGTCACGAACCGCTCGCTATCCGATGCCTTGCTTAAATGGTCCCAAAAAATGGATGTAGTTTAACTTCTAGAAGGTCATCTATGGTCTAGAATAAAACCCCTTAAATACCCAAGAGACAGAGAACTCAAGCAAACCAATTTGGCTCTAAAGCCCCATCTATGCCAAGTGTGTGGAATTTGGTTAACTCTAGAAACAAACTGGAATTGGGTTGAAAGATCTTTAAAAAACCATCTATGCCAGGTACACACCTTAAGATTCATCGGCAAAACACGAAATTCAAAATTGCATAAGGGTTGAAATCTTGACAATGTAACATGGTAGGCAAGGTAATCTGATATGTTAGAGTGGGTTCAGCTAGAAAAACCTTGTTATAGCAGACGACAAAATTGAGCTGAGCTCTAGTAACCCATCGATGTTATGAATGCCTAAGGAGTCTTCGATCAGTCTAATGTTCCAATGAACGTAATTATCTAGGCAAACGATGCAACTTGATCTGTCTCTGGGACGCAACTGTAACCAAGTTTGCTTGAAGGCCATATAGGAATGTGTCTATCCTCTTGGCCAAAACTGTGATGCCCTTCAACAACACGTAATCAGCCATAACAACCCATTTACACACATAGAACTGGGTAATCCTCTCCATGATGATCCAAATGGATTGTGAATGAATTGATTGCTTGATTAGAATTCACCTCAATTGATGATCCAAAGGATTGTGAATGAATCATTTGCTCAAATGTACTTCGTTTCGATGACAATCTAAAAAGATTGTGAACGAAGTTATTGGCCTCATTTACATTAAATTAATGCAACAAGGTACAGATATGGGACTCCGATTGATTCTAGGATGATGAATTTCTAGAGCTACCAAAAATGTCCTCCAATGGTGTCACACAAGCATCATCATCATTATGTAACACTTTTCGAGACTTACAACAACTCTAGTTATTGTTGATGGAATGTATTCAATGAATAGTAGAAGCGTTTTGTTTAGATCGTTTAACATAACCAGTCACATCCAACTGATTCACTTGTACGAAAAACATGTAAACCTAAACAGTTTTTGATACAAAGAGGTAAGGTAAACTCCATGACTAAAATCCTTAAGCCATTGCCTTTTCTTCATATAAACAAGGACACCAACACCATTGTAATTGCAGGGCTTTCTGAATGAGCTCAAAGAGTTCCTTGCTTTCGTATCTGTCTAAGAGAAACCTGTACATGAACTTATTTATTGTAGGGTGTTGAATGATGGATTGATCATCAGGCACCCATAACCTGAGGACTAAATGCATTAAGTCCATCTAATGGATTAAAAAATCAAGTTCTCCTTGACAAAATTGCCAAGTGGTTTGACTACAAGCTTTGGAAATGGAAATAATTATGACAAAACAAAATGAAGTTTTCTTCCATGCAGAGTATCGCAGAAAGCATAGGATACTTGCAAGGGAAACATATGAATTATCCCTTAATTAATCACAACTATAGCAACGGTCACCACTGTTGGATGATGATGGTAACATCTCTTTTCAATGACATTGTAACAAATCATTGGGTAAAATGCAGCAAACAATATGTAACGAAACTAGTTGTTGATCCTGAAAGTGGAAGAGAAGCCAATATATTTTCTACTAGTATCATCCTAGAAATTAAACTAATGATTAGTGCATTATTCAGTAATCATGCAACAAACATGAAATCATGTGATGCTCCTTGATATCATGTGATGTACATACCCATCCACAATGAATGCATGCATTCTGGTATACCAAAAACATTCAAAGGAAAGAGCATAGACCTGTTCTGAGATATCATGGGAAGTATAGCAATACATACCTGTGTAACGTGTTATAGTAGTAGATTGTAGACTGTAGTAGGAACTTTGAAGAGGACTAGGGAGTCAAGACTCAGGAGTTAGGAGTTAGGATGAGGATTGAGCTAGCGCAGCAGAGAGTATACAATCTGTGAAGGCATGTAGAAAAGAGAGTCAATACTTAGAATTTAGGATTATTATTTTTAAATCTAAAAACCTAAAAACCAAACCTTTAAACTGAAACCGATAAACTGATAAGCCTTTAAACTGCTAAACCGCTAACTCCAAAAACCAAACCGAATCGTATACTATGAAACCAAACCAAACTAATTATTTAACTTTAAACCGATAAACCATTAAGCCACGGCTTAGCGGTTCGGTTCGGTTCGAGCGGAAACCGGGCCCATTGCTACTTGAGGGCATCAAAAGCACTTTGCGCCGCAGAGGTCCAAAGAAATGGAGTATCTTTTCTAGTAAGGATGATTAGAGGTTGCACTAAAGAGGAAAAACCATTGATAAATCGTCGATAGAAATTTGCAAAACTGAGAAATGATTGTACCTCTTTCAATCGAGTAGGGACAGGCCAACCGGTTCTTGCCGCTACTTTGCGTGCATCCATTGTGATCCCGAAGGGTGAAATCACGTAGCCTAGGAATTCGACAGAGGTATGATTGAATTCACATTTCTCACTTTTGGCGTAAAGTCCATGTTCCCGAAGTTTGGATAGAACCAGTCGGATGTGTCGGGTGTGCTCCTCTATGTTGGAAGAAAAAACTAAAATGTCGTCAAGGTAGATCACCACGAAGTGATCGAGATACTCCCAAAATATATTGTTGATCATGTGTTGAAAGACCATCGGGGCGTTGGTGAGACCAAAAGGCATTACCTTGTACTCGAAATGTCCATAGCGTGTTCGGAAGGAAGTTTTCCACTCGTCTCCTAGCTTGATATGCACCATATTGTAGGCTCCCCGAAGGTCGATTTTGAAGAAGATATGCCCGGTTCGAAGTTGGTAAAGGAGTGTTGGAATTAAAGGCAAGGGATAACGATTATGTACCGTAATTTTGTTGAGATCTCGATAATCCACACATAGGCGTAATGAGTCATCCTTCTTCTTGACAAATAAGATTGGGGCCCCAATTGGTGATTTGGAGGGTTGAATTAAGCCCTTGGAGAGGTTTTCATCTAGATATATGTGAAGAGCCTCGAGTTTGGGTTCAGATAGCCCATAGATGGGCCCAAATGGTGGATGTGCGCCATCTTGGAGTTCGATTGGGCAATCATAGGGGCAATGTGCCGGTAGCTTTTCAAACACCTCCAAAAAATCCCTATATCTTGCGGGCAAATTGGTGACAGGAACCGAGACGTCTTGTGACAAAACGGGCACAAAAACGCCCACGCTAGAATCGACCACAACGGAATCGGCAACATCGGAGATTGAGTTGAAATTAGAAGAATGTGCACCCAAGCTGAAAGCAGCCCCCACACAAGTAATAGTGTTTGCGGAAGAGACCTGCGTTGGTGTTTGTGGAAAGGTAATGGAGTGGTTGCACCAATCCACCATCGGATTGTGTGTTTCCAACTATGAGAGCCCTAAAACAATCGGATGTCGAGGGGTTGCATGAGATAGAATGTTAATACCTCTTGGTGGAACCTGACTTGAAGTACCAACGGGACAGTGGCTTCAAGAATTGCCCCCGAAGAGAGAACCTGTCCGTCAATAGCTTCAACGGATATGGGTTGTGTTGTGCGGTCGATGGGGATTTTATTTGTTCGGACGAACGCGATATCGATGAAACAAGTAGATGCACCAAAATCAAGCAAGGCATGGGATTTTATTGAAATAGACCCAAAACAAAGACTTACTTGCAAAGTAAAACCTCCTGTTGGCGTGATTGAATTGTAGGAGCACAGAGAAGTAGGGCGACAGGAAGTGTCGAGCAGCATGGCTCCTACTGCAACCAGACTTGCTCGTTTTCCTATTGTCCATAAACCTCCGCAAGACGTGCACGATCATTTTCTTGTTGTCGAGAAACCTATGCAAGACGTGCATGGTGGGATTGATGACGAGGGTGGGTTGCGCATCGGGCAATGGAGGATGACATGGCCGGGGGTACCTCAATAGAGGCAGAGGCCATTGTCACGTCGATGTTGTCGTTGGACATTGGTTAATGGTTGGAACCGAGCATGTTCGATCTCCATTAGGGTACGGGGGTTAGCCTCCATCGGGGTATGAGTATCATTGGAATCTGGCAACCGTGGCATGCTTGGCGAAACTGATATATATGGCATTGTGTGTGGAGCATTGCGGGAGGAAGACGGAAAGCCTCGAGTCCCCCGTTCCTCTTGTCGAAGCTCGAAAAGACAATTATCACATTGAATGGCTTGGGAGATTACTTGGGACAATGATGTGAGCTCTGGAAAGTTTAAGAGAAGAGTCTTGACATAATTTCTGAGGCCTCGACGAAACTAGTCGCATAAAGCTTGGTCATCCCAGCTGACATCACACGCGATCTGATGAAACTCTGAAGCATAGTCGGAAGCTGGACGAGAGCCTTGTTGTAAGGAATAGAGTTTCGTGAGTGTTGTTTGTCGTCGATATGTCTCTCCAAATGTGGCTTCAAGCTCCTCAAGGAAGGCAAGAAAGTTGTCTAAGAGTGGGGATGAGGTCTTGATCAATGGTGCAAACCGTTGACGCGTTACTACGCGCGTGCGTGGAGAAACGAGGCGGGACCACCGGGGTCTTGAACCGAAGAGCAGGTGATAGAAGGGGAGAGAGAAAGAGAGAGACACTCGGTTACGTATGAGCAAAGAAACACAAGGACGCGGCCCGTCAATGCAGAAGACACGAATGGACACAGAGACAGAGAGACACAAATGTTTGTATATTAACGAATGATAAATAAACAACAGAGCATGCGAGCGGTTACAACCGAACAGGCCGGCGAACAGATGCCGATGCCTGTTCGTCTGCGCGCGAAAGGGGATAGGATGGAGGTGCTGTCGGAAGCACACGGGCGTTCCTTGAAGCAGCGCGAGCCTCCCGAAAACCTGCAGAGAAGAGTGATGGAGGACGAACAGAGGAGAAGCCTTCGGTTTCAGTCCGACAACACTTCATCCTCCTCCCTCTCTAAATAAAAATGCCCCCATCTCTCCCGCGTCTCCCTCTCTTTTATAGCTTCAAGAAGGGAGCCGTTTCCCTCATTAACTTCCTACCTACCGAATCTAACTACCTAGGATATACCTTTGTACCTAATTCTCTATTATATACATTAAAGGGCGCGCACGCGTGAAGAGCCGGTTCACGCGCGCTATGCACCGATTGCGCTAAGGGACGGTTTTCTTCATGACATCCGCCCCCACCTAACCGCGCATCCATCGGTATGCGCCACAATTGGGTTCTGGTTGGAGAAAACCGGTCCGGGTTCCGGTTCCTCGTCCATCCGTTCGTCCTCCGTTTCGGACTGTCCGTCGTCGCTGTCCAGGCCTCTTAGATCCGATTCGCCGTCGTGGCGCTTCTTGAACGCTTTGATCCGCTTCCCTACTACCGGTATCGCCTTCCTCGTACCGTTGTCGTGAAGAAAACCGTCCATAGGCGGAATCGGCGCACCTAGGCGTGGGAACCGGTTCTTCACGCGCGCAAGCTCCAAGTAGTACGAAGAAGCGAGTTAGGGGGATAATCGGCAGGAACGGGCCCTAACATAGGTAGAGACAAAGACCGCGCGAACAGTCTTTTCGGTCGCGCGCGCGAGCTAAGGGACGGCACGAGTCGGCGGCGTAACTACGCGGATGCGCGAAGAACGGAGCGGATCCCTGTTCGAAAGGGACAGGGAATAAAGATGACAGGACGGCCTGCTCGTCGGGCTATATAAGAGCAGGAAAGAGCTGTTGCAGGGGGATCTCGCGCGGAGAGGACGAAGTGCTGTCGGACCGTTTCTGGACGCTTCTCTCTCTCTGTTTCCTTCCTTCTTGAGCTCCATAGCTTTCTGTGCAGGGTTCCGAGGAGGCTCGCGCTGTTTCGAGGAACGCCCGAGTGCTTCCGGCAGCGCCTCCAACCGGCTACCCCCCCCCCTTTTTTTTGCCCGTTTTGTGCGTCGAAGCGAGCAGGCATCGGCATCTGTTCGCCGGCCTGTTCGGTTGTAACCAACCTGTGCCCCATCGAGGGTTGTAGTAGTGTTAGCCATTTTCTTAATATACATATTAAGTCATTCGCATCTGTCTGTGTCGGTCTCTGTTCGCGTTCTCCGTGCTGAAGGGCCGTGTCCCTGTGTATCCCCGGTCCTGCGTAGCCGGTTCTCTCTCTTTCTCCTCCCACGCTTGCTCTTTGGTTCGAGACCCCCGCGGTCCCGCCTCGATTCCACACGCACTTGCGTAATATCTCGACACCGTCGAGTTCCGCCAGGTGATACGTCCCGTTGTCGTTGGCGCTCGTTACCACGTAAGGCCCGAACCACCGCTTTGCAAACTTCCGTGTTGCCCGGTGCTGGTTGTCGAGGCTGTTGTCGTAGACTAGCACCTAGTCGCCTTCCTCGATTTTCTTTGGTCGGAGCCGGTGCGTTCGGTCGAACCGGGCTTTGTTCCTCATCCTCGCCGTCCGAAGTCTCTCCGCCGCTCGTTCCACGTCCTCTGGCCTCCGCTCGAGCTGCCGTATACGCGCCGCTAGCAGTTCTTCCCGGCTCATCTCGTCTTTCCATTCCACTGTCGCCCAAGAGGAGATCGTCCGTTCCATCGGCATGATCGGCTTCTGTCCGAACATGAGCTTTGACGGCATGAACCCGGTTACCGAACTGTGCGTTGTCCAGTTCGCCCACAAGGCATAAGGTAACAGTCATGGCCAGTTCCCGACCTGGCCTCCGCACGCCCGGACTAGGGCTTTGACGATCGGTCCGTGTCCGCGCTCCACCTTCCCGTTCGCCCCGGGATTGTACGCTGTGGTGAGCGAGAGCTTGACCCCTAACCGGTCGAACAACTCCTTGGCCTCTTCGGCGTCCAACTCCCCGCGGTCAACCACGATCTTCCCGACGCACCCGTACCGGCATATCACGTCCTCGATCAGGAACCGACACACGACCACGGTCGTTTTGTTCTGCAGGGCTCAACCTTCCACCTGGTTCGTCAGGTCCTCCCGGGCCAACACCAGATATCGCATCTGCCCTACGCCCATCGGCATCGTCACCAAATCTACCATCCATTTGAAGTGGATGGCCGGAGGGTATGTAGGGTGAAGCTCGTCCCGATGTCGGACTATGGAGTGTATCTGACAGCTCTTACAAGTTGTCACGAACCGATGCACGTCCCGGTACAGTCCCCGCCACCAGTACTTCACCACTGCGTACAATCCGGAGGCGAATGGAAAGGTGGAGCGAGGACACGGACCGATCGTCAAGGCGTTGGTTCGGGCATGCGGAGGCCGAGTCGGTGACTGGCCGCGGCTGCTACCTTATGCTTTGTGGGCAGACCGGACCACGCACAGTTCGGTAACCGGGTACATGCCGACAGAGCTCATGTTCGGCCAGAAGCCGATCATGCCGATGGAACGGACGATCTCCTCGTGGGCAACGGTCGACTGGAGGGACGAGATGAGCCGGGAGGAGTTGTTGGCCGCGCGCATACGACAGCTCGAGCGGAGACCGGAGGACGTGGAACTGGCTACGGAGAAGCTCCGAGTAGCGAGGAAAAAGAACAAAGCCAGGTTCGACCGAACGCACCGGCTCCGACCGAAGAAAATCGAAGAAGGTGACTGGGTGCTCGTCTACGATAGCAGCCTCGACAACCAGCACCGAGCTACACGGAAGTTCGCACGAAGGTGGTTCGGGCCTTACGTGGTACAGAGCGCCAATGACAACGGGACATACCACCTGGCGGAACTCGACGGCACGAGAATGACGATACCGGTTGCAGGGAAGCGGATCAAAGCGTTCAAGAAGCGACACGACGACGAGCCAGACCCGGCTCTCCTGGTCGGCAGTGACGAACGATCCGAAAACGAGGATGAACCGACGGGCGAGGAATGAAGACGGGCCGGTTTTCTCAGTCCCAACTCTCTTGGCGCATACCGGAGGATGCGCGGTTAGGTGGGGGCGGATGTCGTGAAGAAAACCGTCCATAGGCGGAATCGGCGCACCTAGGCGTGGGAACCGGTTCTTCACGCGCGCAAGCTCCAAGTAGTACGAAGAAGCGAGTTAGGGGGATAATCGGCAGGAACGGGCCCTAACATAGGTAGAGACAAAGACCGCGCGAACAGTCTTTTCGGTCGCGCGCGCGAGCTAAGGGACGGCACGAGTCGGCGGCGTAACTACGCGGATGCGCGAAGAACGGAGCGGATCCCTGTTCGAAAGGGACAGGGAATAAAGATGACAGGACGGCCTGCTCGTCGGGCTATATAAGAGCAGGAAAGAGCTGTTGCAGGGGGATCTCGCGCGGAGAGGACGAAGTGCTGTCGGACCGTTTCTGGACGCTTCTCTCTCTCTGTTTCCTTCCTTCTTGAGCTCCATAGCTTTCTGTGCAGGGTTCCGAGGAGGCTCGCGCTGTTTCGAGGAACGCCCGAGTGCTTCCGGCAGCGCCTCCAACCGGCTACCCCCCCCCCTTTTTTTTGCCCGTTTTGTGCGTCGAAGCGAGCAGGCATCGGCATCTGTTCGCCGGCCTGTTCGGTTGTAACCAACCTGTGCCCCATCGAGGGTTGTAGTAGTGTTAGCCATTTTCTTAATATACATATTAAGTCATTCGCATCTGTCTGTGTCGGTCTCTGTTCGCGTTCTCCGTGCTGAAGGGCCGTGTCCCTGTGTATCCCCGGTCCTGCGTAGCCGGTTCTCTCTCTTTCTCCTCCCACGCTTGCTCTTTGGTTCGAGACCCCCGCGGTCCCGCCTCGATTCCACACGCACTTGCGTAATATCTCGACATCTTTGGTGAACCCGACGTGAAAGAGGCGGCAGAAGAGCAGAAGATGAGGGGGTCGGATCTTGCAGAAGCCATGGCTTCGGCCGTGGATCGGATTGTAAACGCGCGCGAGGGCACCGGTGCCCTCGACAGAGCTATTGAGGCGGTCGTCGGCACGATCGGCCGGTTCGATGGGAGGGATGCCACGAAGTATCTGGCGTCCTACGGTGCAGAAATGTTGATGCGGGACATTCCGGAAGAAAGGCGTCTTGCCGGATTTCCCCGAGTGGCAATGCCGAGCATCCATGCGGAGGTGCTCGAGGTGCGGGCGGAGAGCCGTACCTGGGAGGAGTTCGAAGGCCGGCTCCTAGAGAAATACGGGCTGGACGACGCGCTCCGGCTTTCGAAGCGAAGGTTCATGGAATGGGTGGAGTCCCCGGGGAAGGGAAGAAACGCGTCGGCACTCCTCCGGGAGTTCGAGGAAAACTTTGCGCGCCTTTCGGCGCTCGACCGAACCATCCTGGACACGAGCCGGGTCTTGCTGTTTGTCAAGTCGGTCGACGAGCGGGATCGGGAGCAAGTGGGCCTCTTGCTGGAAACCGAAGACGGGCTCACTACCGACTGGGCGGCTGTCAAGAAGGTCTGTGGCCGTTTCGACAAACGGCGAGAATGGGCGGATAACGGGGTAACCGGGTCGGGCTCGGTCGCAGCAAGGAAGTTCGAACCAGCGCCACAGGTGCGGAAGGAAGAGACCCGAGAGTGGTTGGAAACCGGTTCGGCTTCGACCGGCGTAGTCAGAGGCTCAACCGGAGGAGCGGCGCTGGAGGAATTGACGAAGGCGGTAAAGGACCTCCAAATCGCGCAAGCCCGAAGGGAAGGTAGCGAACCGGCTCGTGACCGACGGCCGGCGGCAGGAAACAGGTGCATGTGGTGCGATGAAGTCGGCCACATTCGGAAGGACTGCGGCGACTTCGCGGAGGCGCTAAGGGACAGGGTGGTGTACCTGTGGGAAGGGCGGGTGCATGCCAGCGACACCCGAAGGGCCCTGAGCCGAAACGACGGGCGAGGTGGTATGAAAAGGTTGATGGAAGAGGCAGCGGCCCGACACGCGGAAACCGTCCACTACTCGGCGTCGGCCGGCATTCGAGTCGGGGGCGGCGAGGCCCAAAAGGAAAGCAAAGCCGGATTCTGGCCGACGATGCTGGGAGGCCTTGCCGGTGCGAGGCTTAAAGGGGAGGAATCGGACCGCGCGGAGAAACGAGTACGGGAGATAACCGGGTGGAGCGACCCGGTCGAGGAAAGGACGGGCTTCGTGGAAGCCGCTTGCCAGAACTACGAGGCTCTGGTAGAAGAGAAGCGGGTGGGGAAACCCGGGACGACCGGGCCCTCACAACGATACGAGACCCGGTCCGGGCCACGACGGGACGAAGCCGGCGGGGCCGGTACGAAAGATAAACCCCAGAAGGGCGGGTACCGTCTGGGGACGGAGATAGAAAGGACCACGGACTTACGAAAGGTCCTGGAGGAACGGATCCTCGACAGCAAGGTGGAGCTGTCGTTACGAGAGGTGCTGGGAATCGCCAAGAAGGAGTTCCACGACTCCATCGTGGACTTGGTGAAACGGAAGAGGCTGTCAACGGAGACAGAACCGGAAAGACCAGTGGAAGTGCGGACGACGCACCTAGACGACATGGCGCTGGGAGACGAGTGGGCGGAAAGCCACTATTCGAGACCACACTGGGCCCGAGCGACCACGGAAACCCCGGTGAAGATCGGCGATGTCCAGGAACCGGTGATAGCTTTGGTGGACCACGGATCGGAGATCAACTTGATGTCCATGGACTTCTATAAAAAGGGCAAATGGCCGATCAACACCAAGCACGGGTGGAAAATAAGGGCGGCAACGCGTGCCACCGAGGAGCTGCACGGGGCCTGTCCGAATGTGCGAGTCAAGATCGGCGACGTCGAGATTGACCAGCACTTCTTCGTGCAGGAGACATCTTCGCATCCGGTCATACTGGGAGAGCCGTACATCACGGCGGCGCGGATGGAGACCAAGGTGCTGGACAACGGTTCGGCCTACGCGAGGGTCAAAAGCCAAGACGGGCGCCATTCGGTCCAGTTTCTGACGGTACGGCCGAACCACGAACGTAACCGCGACTCCCTCGGTTCCGAAAACCGAGAGGATTTTTAGAGAGGACTGCCAAGGCGTGGGGCCGCGACAGTCCGGATGCTCCGGGAAAACCCCACATCTGTACGAAAAAACCGTGTACAATAGGTAGGAAATTTTGCTTCTCCGACAGCGGAGCATGTGCGTTGGTCGGCATCACCGGCCGAGAGAAAACCAAGACGGAGGGGAGACTTCGGGCGTGCGGAGTTCTCGGCCCTGACGAAGAAATCAACGGAGCCGTGGAGGCAGTCTCCTTCGACGACACCTTGGGAATGCTGGGGAGGGTAGTCGAAGAAGACCTTATCGAGGACCGGGCGATACCGGTATGTTCAGAAGAAATGTACGAAGTCATCGCGGACTTCGGTCGAGGGCTCGAGTCGGAACGGACGGCCCGAGTTAGCACCAAGTACAAGACTGTGGACCGGAAGGTGAGGCCAGTTGCGGCGCCCCTACCGGAGGGCAGCGAATCCCGAATCAAAGGGGTTGCATCGGACCCCAGCTTACGGGATCCGGCCTGCATAGGACACACCTTCACCAACGAGACGCTCCGTGAGCTGAAGATCGGTGGGGGCGGGTTCCTACTGCCGGCGGAGGAAGACCGGTTCCGGAGAATGCTCGGAAGGCACGGGAAAGCCTTCGCATTCTCACCGGAGGAAATCGGGTGCGTAGACCCGACGACCGTAGAGCCGATGGTGATATTCACGGTACCGCATGTACCGTGGAATCTCAAGCCAATTCCGGTTCCGAGAGCTCACATCCCGAAGTTGATGGAGGTGTTGAAGCAGAAAGTCGATATGGGCATTCTCGAGCCGTCGAGCGCCCCGTACTCGAACCGGTGGTTTACCGTACCAAAGAAAAACGGATCGTTGCGCTTCATTCAGGACCTGCAACCGGTCAATAGGGTGACCATTCGGAACGCAGGGATCGGACCGACCATAGATGAGTTCGCGGAGGCCTTCGCCGGAAGGTCGATTTACTCGGTCGGTGATCTATATTCAGGGTACGACCAGTTCCAGCTAGCCGTGGAGAGCAGAGACATTACGACGATGCGAACTCCCCTCGGCCTAGTGCGGATGTGTACGCTGCCGCAAGGAGGGACCAACTCGGTGGCCCACATGGTGAATGCAATGAACAAGGTGCTGAGGGACTGCATCCCGGACATCACCATGCCGTTTCTAGACGACATCCCGATCAAGGGATGCCCGGTAGAAGAGAAGGACGAGACGATCGGGCCGGACGGATGCCGGCGATTCGTGGTAACGCACATCGACGACTGCGAGAAGGTGCTGCAAAGGCTAGAGGATGCGCGGCTAACCTTCTCGGGGGAGAAATCAGCCTTCGGGCAGTCGGAAATCATGGTGGTCGGACACTTATGTGGGCCGTATGGCCGGAAACCGTCTCCGGCAAAGGTAGAAGCCATCTCCGCGATGAAGCCCGACTGCAGCTCGGTCACGGAAGTACGAAGATTCCTGGGGGCATGCGCATTCTACCACATATGGATCCCGCATTACGCGCACGTCGCGGAGCCGCTGTACGGGTTATTGAAGAAAGGGCGAAGATTCGAATGGCTAGACAAGCACACGGAGTCGGTCCGGAAGCTGAAGGAGGCTCTTTCGGCAGCACCGGCGCTCCGAAAGGCCGTCTACAGGAAGGGCACCCCAGTGTACATAACGGTTGACACGAGTCCGACCGGAATCGGGTGGGTCGTCAACCAAGAAGATGAGGACGGCAATCGGTTTCCGGTCCGATTCGGTGCGAAGGTCCTCAGCGAACGGCAGCGAGGATACGCCCAGGTTAAACGCGAGCTCTGGGGTATTGTTTCGGCGGTGAAGGCCGACAAGGACTATCTGATCGGGACAGAGGTAATTATAGAGACGGATTGCATGCCGATTCTCGGCATGATTTCCGGATGCGCGACGCCGGACCTGGCAATGCTCAGGTGGATAGCGTACATCAAGTCCCTGGACCCGGAAATACGACACATTTCCGGGAAAGACAACGCCATGGCCGACATGCTTTCAAGGGCAAGATTCGATGACGAGGGCGGCATGGTTTCGGAGGACGAAGACGTCGGCGTGGACTTCTTCGAGACTGCGTATGTAGCAACCGACGGAACAAGCACTCCGGCGCTTAACGACTTCGACGCGAGCAAGTACGACGGGGAGTGGCTGCAGATCGGTGGGTTTCTGAAGACAATGACGCCCGATGCGTCATGGACGAAGGACGAGGCCAACCGGATCCGGAAGAAAGCGTACCGGTTCTTTCTCCGGGATGGCTATCTATGGAAGCACCCGAAGAAGAAGGACGGCGTTCCGCTCCGGGTGGTGGCGATGAAGGAAGAACAGGAGGAGCTGCTGACGGCCTACCACGACAGCCCTTGGGCTGGACACCGTGGAACATGGGCTACGTTTGAGAAACTGAAGGGGAAGTATTGGTGGCCGGGGTAGTACCAGGACGTGCATCGGTTCGTGACAACTTGCGAGAGCTGCCAGATGCACTCCGTAGTCCGACATCGAGACGAGCTTCACCCTACGTACCCTCCGGCCATCCATTTCAAATGGATGGTAGATCTAGTAACGATGCCAATGGGAGTAGGACAGATGCGGTACCTGGTCCTAGCGCGGGAGGATCTGACGAACCAGGTGGAAGGCCGGGCCCTTCCGAACAAAACGACCGCGGCCGTATGCCGGTTCCTAATCGAGGACGTGATATGCCGGTACGGGTGCGTCGGGAAGATCGTGGCTGACCGAGGGGAGTTGGACGCCGAAGAAGCCGCGGAGCTGTTCGACCGGCTGGGAGTCAAGCTCTCGCTCACCACTGCGTACAATCCGGAGGCGAATGGAAAGGTGGAGCGAGGACACGGACCGATCGTCAAGGCGTTGGTTCGGGCATGCGGAGGCCGAGTCGGTGACTGGCCGCGGCTGCTACCTTATGCTTTGTGGGCAGACCGGACCACGCACAGTTCGGTAACCGGGTACATGCCGACAGAGCTCATGTTCGGCCAGAAGCCGATCATGCCGATGGAACGGACGATCTCCTCGTGGGCAACGGTCGACTGGAGGGACGAGATGAGCCGGGAGGAGTTGTTGGCCGCGCGCATACGACAGCTCGAGCGGAGACCGGAGGACGTGGAACTGGCTACGGAGAAGCTCCGAGTAGCGAGGAAAAAGAACAAAGCCAGGTTCGACCGAACGCACCGGCTCCGACCGAAGAAAATCGAAGAAGGTGACTGGGTGCTCGTCTACGATAGCAGCCTCGACAACCAGCACCGAGCTACACGGAAGTTCGCACGAAGGTGGTTCGGGCCTTACGTGGTACAGAGCGCCAATGACAACGGGACATACCACCTGGCGGAACTCGACGGCACGAGAATGACGATACCGGTTGCAGGGAAGCGGATCAAAGCGTTCAAGAAGCGACACGACGACGAGCCAGACCCGGCTCTCCTGGTCGGCAGTGACGAACGATCCGAAAACGAGGATGAACCGACGGGCGAGGAATGAAGACGGGCCGGTTTTCTCAGTCCCAACTCTCTTGGCGCATACCGGAGGATGCGCGGTTAGGTGGGGGCGGATGTCGTGAAGAAAACCGTCCATAGGCGGAATCGGCGCACCTAGGCGTGGGAACCGGTTCTTCACGCGCGCAAGCTCCAAGTAGTACGAAGAAGCGAGTTAGGGGGATAATCGGCAGGAACGGGCCCTAACATAGGTAGAGACAAAGACCGCGCGAACAGTCTTTTCGGTCGCGCGCGCGAGCTAAGGGACGGCACGAGTCGGCGGCGTAACTACGCGGATGCGCGAAGAACGGAGCGGATCCCTGTTCGAAAGGGACAGGGAATAAAGATGACAGGACGGCCTGCTCGTCGGGCTATATAAGAGCAGGAAAGAGCTGTTGCAGGGGGATCTCGCGCGGAGAGGACGAAGTGCTGTCGGACCGTTTCTGGACGCTTCTCTCTCTCTGTTTCCTTCCTTCTTGAGCTCCATAGCTTTCTGTGCAGGGTTCCGAGGAGGCTCGCGCTGTTTCGAGGAACGCCCGAGTGCTTCCGGCAGCGCCTCCAACCGGCTACCCCCCCCCCTTTTTTTTGCCCGTTTTGTGCGTCGAAGCGAGCAGGCATCGGCATCTGTTCGCCGGCCTGTTCGGTTGTAACCAACCTGTGCCCCATCGAGGGTTGTAGTAGTGTTAGCCATTTTCTTAATATACATATTAAGTCATTCGCATCTGTCTGTGTCGGTCTCTGTTCGCGTTCTCCGTGCTGAAGGGCCGTGTCCCTGTGTATCCCCGGTCCTGCGTAGCCGGTTCTCTCTCTTTCTCCTCCCACGCTTGCTCTTTGGTTCGAGACCCCCGCGGTCCCGCCTCGATTCCACACGCACTTGCGTAATATCTCGACACCGTCGAGTTCCGCCAGGTGATACGTCCCGTTGTCGTTGGCGCTCGTTACCACGTAAGGCCCGAACCACCGCTTTGCAAACTTCCGTGTTGCCCGGTGCTGGTTGTCGAGGCTGTTGTCGTAGACTAGCACCTAGTCGCCTTCCTCGATTTTCTTTGGTCGGAGCCGGTGCGTTCGGTCGAACCGGGCTTTGTTCCTCATCCTCGCCGTCCGAAGTCTCTCCGCCGCTCGTTCCACGTCCTCTGGCCTCCGCTCGAGCTGCCGTATACGCGCCGCTAGCAGTTCTTCCCGGCTCATCTCGTCTTTCCATTCCACTGTCGCCCAAGAGGAGATCGTCCGTTCCATCGGCATGATCGGCTTCTGTCCGAACATGAGCTTTGACGGCATGAACCCGGTTACCGAACTGTGCGTTGTCCAGTTCGCCCACAAGGCATAAGGTAACAGTCATGGCCAGTTCCCGACCTGGCCTCCGCACGCCCGGACTAGGGCTTTGACGATCGGTCCGTGTCCGCGCTCCACCTTCCCGTTCGCCTCGGGATTGTACGCTGTGGTGAGCGAGAGCTTGACCCCTAACCGGTCGAACAACTCCTCGGCCTCTTCGGCGTCCAACTCCCCGCGGTCAACCACGATCTTCCCGACGCACCCGTACCGGCATATCACGTCCTCGATCAGGAACCGACACACGACCACGGTCGTTTTGTTCTGCAGGGCTCAACCTTCCACCTGGTTCGTCAGGTACTCCCGGGCCAACACCAGATATCGCATCTGCCCTACGCCCATCGGCATCGTCACCAAATCTACCATCCATTTGAAGTGGATGGCCGGAGGGTATGTAGGGTGAAGCTCGTCCCGATGTCGGACTATGGAGTGTATCTGACAGCTCTTACAAGTTGTCACGAACCGATGCACGTCCCGGTACAGTCCCCGCCACCAGTACTTCCCCTTTAGTTTCTCGAACGTGGCCCACGTCCCACGGTGTCCAGCCCAGGGGCTGTCGTGGTAGGCCTTCAGCAACTCCTCCTGTTCCTCCTCCATCGCCACAACTCGGAGCGGGATGCCGTTTCTCTTCTTCGGGTGCTTCCACAAGTATCCGTTCCGGAGAAAGAATCGCTACGCTTTCTTCCGGATCCGGTTGGTCTCGTCCTTTGTCCATGACGCGTCCGACGTCATCGTCCTTAAGAATCCCCCAATCTGCAGCCACTCCCCGTCGTACTTGCTCTCGTTGAAATCGTTAAGTGTCGGAGTGCTCCCCCCCCCCCCCTCCCCCCCCCCCCGGTTGTTATGCAAGCCGCCTCGAAGAAGTCCACGCTGACTTCCTCGTCCTCTGAAACCATGCCGCCCTCGTCGTCGAATCGCACCCTCGAAAGCATGTCGGCCATGGCATTGTCTTTCCCGGAAAGGTGTCGTATTTCCGGATCCAGGGACTTGATGTACGCTATCCACTTGAGCATTGCCAGGTCCGGGGTTGCGCATCCGGAAACCATGCCGAGAATCGGCAGGCAGTCCGTCTCGATAATCACCTTTGTCCCGATCAGATAGTCTTTATCGGCCTTCACCGCCGAAACGATACCCCAGAGTTCGCGTTTAACCTAGGCGTATCCTCGTTGTCGCTCGCTAAGGACCTTCGCGCCGAACCGGATTGGGAACCGAATGTCGTCCGCATCTTCTTGGTTGACGACCCATCCGATCCCGGTCGGCCTTGTATCTACCGTTATGTAGATGGGGGTGCCTTTCTCGTAGACAGCCTTCCGGAGTGCCGGAGCTGCAGCAAGAGCCTCCTTCATCTTTCGGACCGACTCCGTATGCTCGCCTCGCCACTCGAATTTTCGCCCCTTTTTTAGCAACCCGTATAGTGGCTCGGCAATGTGGGCGTAATGCGGGATCCATATGTGGTAGAACGCGCATGCTCCCAAGAACCTCCGTACCTCCGTGACCGAGATACAACCGGGCTTCATTGCGGAGATGGCTTCCACCTTAGCCGGAGACGGTTTCCGGCCATACGGTCCGCATAGATGTCCGACGACCATGATCTCTGATTGCCCGAAGGCCGATTTCTCCCCGGAGAAGGTGAGCCTCGCGTCCTCTAGCCTCTGCAGCACCCTCTCGCAGTCGTCAATGTGTGTCGCCACGAATTTCCGGCATCCGTCCGGTCCGATCGTTTCGTCCTTTTCCTCCACCGGACATCCCTTGATCGGGATGTCGTCCAAGAATGGCATGGTGATGTCCGGGATACAATCCCTCAGCACCTTATTCATTGCATTCACCATGTGGGCCACCGAGTTCGTCCCTCCTTGTGACAGGGTACACATCCCCACTAGGCCGAGAGGAGTCCGCATCGTTGTAATGTCTTGCTCTCTATGGCTAGTTGGAACTGATCGTACCCCGAGTACAGATCACCGACCAAGTAGATCGACCTTCCGGCGAAGGCCTCCGCGAACTCGTCTATTGTTGGTCCGATTCTTGCGTTCCGAATGGTCACTCTGTTGACCGGTTGCAGGTCCTGAATGAAGCGCAACGTCCCGTTCTTCTTCGGTACGGTAAACCACCGGTTCGAGTACGGGGCACTCGACGGTTCGAGGATGCCCATATCGACTTTCTGCCTCAACAGTTCCATCAGCTCCGAAATGTGAGCTCTCGGTACCAGAATTGGTTTGAGATTCCACGGTACATGCGGTACCGTGCATGTCACCATCGGCTTCACGACTGTCGGGTTTATGCACCCGATCTCTTCCGGTGAGAATGCGAAGGCTTTCCCGTGCCTTCCGAGCATTCTCCGAAACCGGTCTTCTTCCGCTGGCAGTAGGAACCCGCCCCCACCGATTTTGAGCTCCCGTAGCGTTCTGTCGGTGAAGGTGTGTCCTATGCAGGCCGGATCTCGTAAACTGGGGTACGACGTGACCCCCTTGATTCGCAACTCGCTGCCCTCCGGTAAGGGTGCCGCAACTGGCCTTACCTTCCAGTCCACAGTCTTGTACTTCGTGTTAACCTGGGCCGTCGGATCCGACTCGAGCCCCGAACTGAAGTCCGCGATGACTTCGTACACCTCTTCTGAACAAACCGGTATCGTCCGGTCCTCTTTAAGGCCCTCTCCGACCACCTCTCGCAGTATTCCCAAGGTATCGTCGAAGGAGATCGCCTCCACGGCTCCGTTGATTTCCTCGCTGGGCCCGAGAACTCCGCACGCCCGAAGTCGCTCTTCCGCCCTTGTCTTTTCTCGGCCAACGACACCGACTATCATCCACCCTCCGTTGTCGGAGAAACAAAACTTCCTACTTACGGTACAAGGTTTCTTCGGTTTCGCCTTTATCGTACATTTGTGGGGTTTTCCCGGAGTGTCCGGACTATCGCGGCCCCACGCCTTGATAGCCCTCTCTAAAAATCCTCTCAGTTCTCACCACCGAGGGACTTGCGGTTTCGCTCGTGGTTCGGTCGCACCGTCAGGAATTGGACCGAATGACGCCCGTCCTGACTCTTGACCCTCGCGTAAGCCGACCCGTTGTCCAACACCTTGGTCTCCATCCACGCTGCCGTAATGTACGGTTCTCCCAGTATGACCGGGTGCGAGGACGTCTCCTGCACATAGAAGTGCTGGTGTATTTCGACGTCGCCGATCTTGACTCGCATGTTTGGGCAGGCCCCGTGTAGTTCCTCGGTGGCGCGCGTCGCCGCCCGTATCTTCCACCCGTGCTTGGTGTTGATCGGCCATTTCCCCTTCTTGTAGAAGTCCATGGACATCAGGTTTATTTCCGAACCGTGGTCCACCAACGCCATCACCGGTTCCTGAACATCTCCGATCTTCACCGGGGTTTCCGTGGTCGCTTGGGCCCAGTGTGGCCTCGAATAGTGGCTCTCCGCCCACTCGTCTTCCAGCGCCATGTCCTCTATGTGCGTCGTTCGCACCTCCACCGGTCTTTCCGGTTCTGTCTCCGTCGACAGCCTCTTCCTCTTCACCAAGTCTACGATGGAGTCGTGGAACTCCTTCTTGGCGATTCTGAGCACCTCCCGCAACGACAATTCCACCTTGCTATCAAGGATTCGTTCTTCCAGGACCTTTCATAGGTCCGTGGTCCTTTCGATCTCCGTGCCCAACCGGTATCCGCCCTTCTTGTGGTTATCCCGGGCACTGGTCTCACCGGCCTCGTTCCGTTTCGGCCCGAATCGGGTTTCGTATCTCTGTGAGAGTCTGGCCCCTCCGGTTTTACCTACCCGTTTGTCTTCAACCAGAGCCTCGTAGTTTTGGCAAGCTGCTTCGACGAAACCCGTCTTTTCTTCGACCGGGTCACTCCACCCGGTTACCTCTTGGACCCGCTTCTCCGTGCGGTCCGCCTCGTCTTTCCTTAGTCAGGCACCGGCGAGGCCTTCCAGCATCGTCGGCCAGAACCCGGCTTTGCTCTCCTTCCGGGCCTCGCTGCCTCCGACCCGAATACCGGCTGACGCCGAGTAGTGGACGGTCTCCACGTGCCGGGCCGCCGCCTCTTCCATTAGCCTTTTCATTCCTCCTCACTCGTCGTTTCGGTTCAGGGCCCTCCGGGTATCGTTGGCGTGCACCCGACCTTCCCACAGGTACACTACCCGGCTTCTCAAAGCCTCCGCAAAGTCCCCGCAGTCTTTCCGGATGTGGTCGACCTCGTCGCACCACATGCACCTATTTCCTGCCGGAGGCCGTCGGTCACGAGCCTGTTCGCCGCCTTCCCTTCGAGCCTGGGCGATCTGGAGATCCTTTACCGCCCGTGTCAACTCCTCCAAAGATGTTCCCCCGGACGAGCCTCTGACAACGCCGGTCGAAGCCGAACCGGTTTCGAGCCACTCCCGGGTCTCTTCCCTTCGCGCCTGTGGTATCGGTTCGAGCTTCCTTGCTGCGACAGGACCCGCCCCGGTCGCCCCTGTATCAGCCCACTCCCGCCGTTTGTCAAAACGGCCGCAGACTCTTTTTACCGTGGCCCAGTCGGCTGTCAGCCCGTCTTCGGTTTCCAGTAAGGAGCCCACTTGCTCCCGATCCCATGCGTCAACCGATTTGACAAACAGTAGGACACGACTTGTGTCCAGAACGGTCCGATCGAGCGCCGAAAGGCGCGCAAGCGTTCCTCAAACTCCCGGAGGAGTACCGACGCATTTCTTCCTTTGTTGGGGGACTCCACCCACTCCATGAAGCCCCGCTTCGAAAGCCGAAGCGCGTCATCCAGCCCGTATTTCTCCAGGAGCCGTACTTCGAACTCCTCCCAGGTCCGGCTCTCCGCCCGGACCTCGAGCACCTCCGCATGGATGCCTGGCATCGCCACTCGAGGGAATCCGGCAAGACGTCTCTCTTCCGGAATATCCCTCATCAACATCTCCGCCCGGTAGGACGCCAAATAACTTGTGGCATCCTTTCCATTGAATCGGTCGATCGTACCGACGATCACCTCAATAGCCCTGTCAAGGGCGCCGGTGCCCTCGCGCGCGCTCACTATCCGGTCCACGGCCGAAGCCATGGCCTCTGCAAGATCCGACCCCCTCATCTTCTGCTCCTCTACCGCCTTGTTCACGTCGGGTTCACCAAAGATGTCACGTTACTACGTGCGTGCGTGGAGAAACGAGGCGGGACCACCGGGGTCTTGAACTGAAGAGCAGGTGATAGAAGGGGAGAGAGAAAGAGAGAGACGCCCGGTTACGTATGAGCAAAGAAACACAAGGACGAGGCCCGTCAACGCAGAAGACACGAATGGACACAGAGACAGAGAGACACAAATGTTTGTATATTAACGAATGACAAATAAACAACAGAGCACGCGAGCGGTTACAACCGAACAGACCGGCGAACAGATGTCGATGCTTGTTCGTCTGCGCACGAAAGGGGATAGGATGGAGGTGCTGCCGGAAGCACACGGGCGTTCCTCGAAGCAGCGCGAGCCTCCCGAAAACCTGCAGAGAAGAGTGATGGAGGACGAACAGAGGAGAAGCCTTCGGTTTCAGTCCGACAACACTTCGTCCTCCTCCCTCTCTAAATAAAAATGCCCCCATCTCTCCCGCGTCTCCCTCTCTTTTATAGCTTCAAGAAGAGAGCCGTTTCCCTCATTAACTTCCTACCTACCAAATCTAACTACCTAGGATATACCTTTGTACCTAATTCTCTATTATATACATTAAAGGGCGCGCACGCGTGAAGAGTCGGTTCACGTGCGCTATGCACCGATTGCGCTAAGGGATGGTTTTCTTCACGACACCGCGCTTGTGCCGGCCATGAGAGAAGGGTGCCAACGAGGCCGACCTGAGAGAAATCACTAGCATAACGTTGGGGTTGTAAGTGGATGATAAGCCGAATTTGATTGACGAAGCCACGAAGATGCGCCCTCGAGCCGTTGAATTTGTCAGGTAGGTTGACGTTAGGTTCGAGGACATATGAATGGGAAGAGGAAGGGGTTGGGTTAGGTGCTAAAGGAAGGTGAGGCTCAATGGGTGGAGGGTTGTTGGTTGTGCTATTTTGAAGCTCCCGTAATGATTAACGAAGGCTTTCATTTTCTAATTGAAGTTGTTCCATGGTTGCCATTACTTGGCTTAAGGCCGAGTCGGACATGGTAACAAGAAGGGAAGGTGAACAAACGGTCATGGACGGGTAGACCATGGCATGGATAAGTAGGCGAGCTAAATATTAAGAGAGAGTGAAAGATAGATATATAGATAGAGAGAGAGAAGGTAGACAAAAGAGCAAGAATTAAATTATGCTTCCGTAATTGGTGTTGTTCACCTGGATTGTAATCAAGGTGCAACGAAATATTTATACAAGAATGTGGTGGTATGCATGCAAGCTAGGAAACATCTAGAGAGTGCATGGAAACTTCTAGAGAGTGCATGAAGATGCATTCTCTAGAAGTTTCTTGAAAGTTCTAGTGATTAACATAGAATGTAATAACTTGAAACTTATACAATACAACAATGTATAGATGGATGTAGCTCAATTGTAAGGTTGCCCAATAAGACTAGGAGGTCATGGGTTCAACCCCTTATGTTCCATCGTGTCTATGAAAATTTGAAGAAGAAGGTCACAGGATGTTCCCGTACTAGTTGCCTTTATGCTTCAGTCGAATGCGAGCCACCAATAACAAGGTCGTTGTATTGCTCATGCTTTTTGACAACGAATTCTTGTACAGAAGCACACTCAATAGGATCAACCATAACAATGAAGGGCACAACAATGGCATGGGGATTAATCTTCATCATTTTCTTTAAGTTTTAAACGTGGAGCTTGTGCGGCTCTTTTATCTCAAGTGTTCTTCTTCTTGTTTTAGCGTTGAAAGGGGATTTATGGATGTGAATGATGGGGAGGTTAAATATCGAGCCCTTCCTCACAAGTTTCTTTTATGCGATTTCTCTTCAAATCTTATTTTGTTTGGAGGATAACACACCAAAGGCCAGCTCTGCCCTTGGTGTTGCTCGCATTTCCTCATCATCTCTCGAACTTGAAGACTCCGACTCAAACATTTTTGTTACTTTCTTTTTGGCAAGCCTTGACTAATTGCCAACCTTTTTTGGTGCCACCTTTACTAGTGATGGTGATGGTTCTCTTAATGTCACGTGTCCTTGAATGTATAGTCTCAATGTTGTTATCAAGTTATTAGATGTCTCTATAGCCACTTTGAATGACTCAGGGCCAGAAGAGTCTTTCACTAGTTGATCTTCGGACACATACATTTTTCTTACTCCCTTCGAACATTCTACGAGCAATATTAGGTTAAGGGAGTTAGAGTCTTCATAGTCAAGTCGCAAGACCCGGCCATACGAAAATTGACGTTCTTTCGCAAGTTGACCCTCACCTTGGGTTCTTGCAATCAATAGGACGACCTTCTTATTCGAGTTGACATATTGTAGTGCCCACTCATGGTCAGTTATATCCTTGGCAAGAAGGTTATCACCACCCATGGCGGCCACCCCCTTTTTCTTACTAACCTTGTCCGAGGGATGCTCAATTATGTCATCACTAAATAACAACTTCTTTCCTTTTTTGGTTTTGGTAAAAACATGTTGTTTCTCCGAGGCTACCGGAGGGCTTTGATACCTCAACCAGATCTTCTTTACTGGTCGTTCGGACATATTCTCACCAAAGCTATCACAAGGATAAAATTCTAGGCTTACAACAACATAATATCAACATGTTTATTCAAAATATCGTAACAACCCTATACTACCCTCCCCCTCACTTTCCTAAACTACCCTCCCCCTAATTACCACCACACCCCTCTCTCTACTTTTCAAAATTACTAGCCTACCCTTCCCCTCACTTTTCCCTAGTTAGTACCCTACCCTTCCCTCGACTTTTCAAAATTACCACGGTACCCCTCTCTCTACTTTTCAAAATTACTAGCCTACCCTTCCCCTCACTTTTCCCTAATCACCACCCTACCCTTCCCTCAACTTTTCAAAATTACCACCATACCCGTCTCTCTACTTTTCAAAATTACTACCCTACCCTTCCCCTCACTTTTCTCTAATCACCACCCTACCCTTCCCCCGACTTTTCAAAATTACCACCATACCCCTCTCTCTACTTTTCAAAATTACTACCCTACCCTTCCCCTCACTTCTCCCTAATTACCACCCTACCCTTCCCCCAACTTTTAAATAATTGCCACCCTACCCTTCCCCTCATTTTTCCCTAATTTCCACCTTACCCCTCCCATTACCCTTTAGTTTATTACCCTCCTACCCACCCTACCCCTACCCTCACTTTTGAAAATACGCTCCCGTACTTTTTATATTTTCACCTCTAGCCCTCCCCTCATCTAAACCCATACTTTATCCCTATCCCTACCCTTCATCTCTCTTAAAACTCTACCTTCCCCTTCTCTCTTCCTTTTTAACCCATACCTTCCCCTCTCTCTTACTTTTTAACCCCACACGTGTGCCCACATCACCATTCCCTTTTCCCTAGCTTATAACAACTTTACCCCTCCTTCCTTAAACATGCACATGCACGTGTGCACATATGCACATCCCTTCCCCCTCTCTCTCACTTCTCCCTACACTCTTTCCCATACCCTCTCACTCCTTCCCTCTTACCATTCCCTTTTCCCTATCCTTAAAAAACCTTAAAACACATCCCACTATCTTTTTCTCCCTTAAATGTGCACATATGCACATAGCACACCCCTGCCCCCCCACTCCCAACTTTGATCCCACACCATCACTATACCCCTCTCCTAAAATCCTATATAAACCCCCTCCCATACCCTCATGGTCTTATGTTGGCACTGATGAGCCTGTGATGGGCGAAACTAGTTTGCCATAAGACCATACCTCAAACCCCATGTAATTTTTCATTTATAATGTTAATTACATGTTTTTAATTATGTTTCTCTCCCTCGCCCTCTCTCTTTTTTTATCGTGTTCTAATTATGTTTCTCTAGTTCGTAATAGCACCTCTCTCTTTCATTTTTATTAGTATGGTAATCCTCCTCCCTCCCCGTAACCCTTGTTTTAAATTTTAATCATGTTTTTCGTCTCGTTTTTTAGTTTTAATCTTAGGTTTATTTATGTTTTAATCTCTCTCTCTCTCTCTCTCTCTAGTTTTAATCTTAGGTTTATTTATGTATTAATCTCTCTCTCTCTCTCTTTAAGTTTTAATCTTAGGTTTATTTATGTTTTAATCTCTCTCTCTCTCTCTCTCTCTCTCTCTCTCTCTCTCTCTCTCTTTGGTTTAATCTTAGGTTTATTTATGTTTTAATCTCTCTCTCTCTCTCTCTTTATTTTAATTAGTATGTTAATCCCCCTCCCTTTAAGCCTATCTTTTAATTTCTTTCTATTTACCCCACCCTTTATTTATTTTTAGGTTCATGTTTCTAGATTTAGATTTTATGTTTGTTAGTTTTCGGGTTATGTTTCTAATCTTAGTGTTTAACCCCCCACCCCTCTTCCTTTTTGTTATTCCTAATCATGCCGGCTCCCTCTCCTTTCTTCTACCTCGTCTTCGATTCGGGTGCGCTCAAATCGAGCGTGGTGTTCCTCTTCGCCTACCTCTACCCGCCGATGATCGAACATTCCGCACTCCTTGTTTCGACCGTAAGGTCCATAACCCTACATCAAGCTTTGTGAGAATTTGACCGCTTCAATGAGTCAATGTTCTTATTCCATCCACATATCTTATACCAACTAGAGAATCTGGCTCTCATCCAACTCAATATTAGGTTTCCTAGTCACTTGCATGGATCAAAAGGAAAATTGAGATCACTTATGAGTTCTTCCAGTCAATTATGATATTTCTTAGGTCCAAAGCTATTATAATTGTATTAAAAATGATCTCTATCTAAGTTTTATGTACAAGTGGTTTACCAAAGTATCGAGTTGGGGTGCAAAACACAGAAATTAAACCCCAACTTGGTACAAAGTATTGAGTTGGGATTTAAAACTGTAAAGAATCAAGAGATGGATTCTTGTGAAGCGGATTAGGTGTGAACTGTGTGTGTATGTGTGTGTATGAGAGAGAGACAGAGTAGACGCAAGGTTAAGTATATTAGCAAAGGAGAAAGACTCAACATATTACAAGGTGGGAGGAGGGTGCTTTATGTAATCACCCTCTCTCTTCATTAACTACAAGCCTCATGGAGCATGGGGAATGTGAAAGCTCATAAGTTATGTGTCATAGAATATGACTCTATGACTCATACTAAATGCTAGAATACAAAGTGGTGACATAATGGTGACTCTTGACCGTTGGAGTGTCTCTTCACTCTCAAGGTGAGTTCACACACTAGACCAAGTTGAGCTTGATTCTCAACACGCCCCCTCAAGCTCAAGTCGGGCCGGTTTTAGACGGTATCCGAAATCCGCTTCAACTCGCGTTCTGGAGTCCGCGTCGACTCGTGTCGACTCGCATGTATGCAGAGTTGCGGAATCCGTGCTCCAGCTTGCGTTGTGCGTAGTTACGAAGTCAGTGCTTCGGCTTGCGTGCGTAGTTGCGAAGTATGTGCTTCGGCTTGCGTCTTTCTTCGCGGCTTTGTTGCGTGGTTGCGGAATCCACGCGTTATTGCGTAGTGCGCGGTTGCGGAATCTACGCGTTATTGCGTAGTGTCTTCAGTACTCCCCCTCAAGCTTGGCAGGTCAGGGATCGTCAATCCGAGATCGGTCATGAATTGCCATAGCTTGTCGGATCCTAAGGCTTTAGTGAAGATGTCGGCCGTTTGAAGATTGGTGCTAATGTGTTGTAGGTCGACATCGCCAGCCAGAACGCACTCTCGGATGAAGTGATAGTGCACTTTGATGTGCTTTGTCCACGTTGTCGTGCAGAATGTGCTTCACGATATAAAAATGAGCTTAAATGTTGTATTTAATAATATTTGAGAGACTTGAACCCACATCCTTATATACGATGTACAATGTACATATCACTAGGCTAGGCCATTTATTTGTAAAAGTGCGTAATAAATGTGCTTCATGATATAAGAATGAAGCTATATATTGTATTAAGTAAAATTGAGGGACTTGAACCCTCAACCTTGTATACCACGCACCAAGCATACACCACAAAGCTAGGTTAGTTATTTTAGAATGCATTTTCATCATTATACTTATCCCATATCTATTTTCATACATAGCCATCATTCATCACATGCAATGCATGTGCGCCAAATGGCAATCATGCATTACATGTAACTCATGCATTGCATGCATGCCATGCTCCCATACATTACCATATGCATGGCAACACTTATATAAAGAGGGGAAAGGGAAAACAAGGTAAGGAATGAAGGGAGAGTGAGAAAATAATACAATCAAGTAGAGAAGACTAGCTCATTGGGTGGACAACCTCTCGTTTCGAAGTTGAGGTCGTGGGTTCAAATAAAGGGTCGGTAGAGAATGTGTTCAGTTTGCGATCAAGGATTGTAAAGTTGGTAAAATATTGTCTTTTTCATCATGTTTATATCAAATACTCTTGCTTCTTGATTCATACTTTGTCTCAATCTTCCTTCTTAAATCATATTTCGTCTCTATCTTGCTTCTTGAATCATATATTGTCTCTATCTTCTATCTATTCTCGTCTCTCTCTCTCTCTCACATTACTCGTAACTCTTCTTATTGCTACTCTTAACCTTTCTAACATCACCATACAAGCCTTATTAAAAGTTAAGTTTCTTCAACTCCCCTTAACCATAGTCCCCGCGACTTCGCCACACGAACCACAACTACCCCGACACATTTGGTGAACCCGACGTGAAAGCGGCGACGAGGAGAAATGGAGGAGCAAATTCGGCTTATGTGTACGATGATGGAACGAGTGATGCGGGAACAAGGGATGATGGCAAGCATCGACAAAGCCGTCGACAATATTCTCGCACGAGTAGGAATCTTCGAAGGTATAAATTTAACAAGATTTCTGAAGATTTATAATGAAGAAATGCTTAAATGCGGTGTCGACGAAGTTGCAAAAATTAATAGCTTTAGTCGAGTCACTGCAATTGGCCTACAAGAAAGGATCCAGGAGCTACAGAGGGAACATCAGACATGGGTGACTTTCGAAAGAGCATTGCTAAATGAATACAACCTCAACGATATGTCAAGGATGACAAAGAGAGCTTTCATGGATTGGGTAGAGTCTAATAAACATTTAAGTGTTTTGGAAGTATTAAAAGAGTTTTCTGAAAGATTTGAGCAACTAAATGTTAGAGATAGAAATATAATAGTGCCAGATAAAGTAATATTGTTTCTACAAGCTACTAATATTAAAGACAAGAGGGACTTGGGAATGCTTTTAGAAGATCAGAATAGTCCAAGTGGACTTATTGAAGATTGGGAGGAGGTGAAAAGGGCGTGCGCCCATTTTTGCAAAAGAAAGTTATGGTTTATGGAGTTGCCCGACAGAAATGATGAAGAAACGGGGAACGAGTCGGGAGAAAAGAAAGTAGAAGAATCACTCTTACACGAATTGGTGAAAGGCATGAAAGACTTGTCGATCAAAGTGACGAAGCTAGAATCGGGACAAAGCTCGACTTCATCAAGGCAGGGAGGTGGAATGGTCCGAAGGTGTATGTGGTGTGATAGTATCGACCACCAGAAGAAAGATTGTCAAGAGCATAAGGATGCTCTTAATCATAATAAGATCTACTATCAAGAGGGCAAGATTCACTCGACAAAGACTCGACAACCACTTCAACTCAACTTCGGATGAGGAGGAATGAAAAAGCTAATGGAAGATGCTGAGAGAGAAACGACTCAAGCGATACAATCTGTGGCGACCTTAGGGTTGCGCGTAGAAGACTCATATGGTGGATCTGGCTTTTGGCAAGATGTGATGGATTATGCAAGAAAAGGGAAGGTTCGAGTGGATGAATTAAAAAGAGCAGGAGATGAAATACGAAACTTCATTGGATGGAATGATCCAGTAGACGCGCTATCAGCATTCGCCCAAGTGAATGCACAAGATGTGCTAGTGGAAGAGAAGCGGAAGAGAGCTGAGGAAGTTGATCCGACAAAGAGACATGAGACACGAGAACAAAAGAGAAGGGAGATGGAAAAGGGTGCTACTGAGCCGAAGGAAGCTGATAAAGTAAAAGGAAAGATAGGCCCATCTTTCAAGCTTGCCTCGGACATAGAAACAACGACGGATATGAAAAAGGTACTAGAAACAAGAATATTAAATAGTAAGGTAGAATTTACTTTAAGAGAAGTGTTGGGTATAGCAAAGAAAGAATTTCATGAAGTTATCATAGATATTATTAGAAGGAAGAGACAGGTGACGGAGGAAATTACGGGAGGGTGTGCAACAACACTCCAAGATTTGTATGGTGGCACCATCAATGCTGCAAGTGTTAAAAACCAGAATGATGTTGGCGTTCATGAAGGGGATAGGAGTCACTATACAAAGGACCATTGGGCTCGAGCAACAACGGAGGCACCTGCAAAAACTGGGGAGCAGCAAATTCCATGTATTGCTTTGATCGATCATGGATCCGAGATTAACATGATGTCATCGGAATTTTACGCTCGAGGACAGTGGCCGATCGACAAGAATCATGGGTGGAAAATAAGAGCTGCCACAGAAACTACGGAGGATCTATTCGGAGCATGTCCTAGTGTGAAGGTAACAATTGGTGATGTCTCGGTGAATCAAAATTTCTTTGTGCAGGATCGATCAACCTACCCCATCATCCTTGGTCAGCCCTACATCACCACAGTGAGGATGGAAACAAAGGTTATTGATGATGGTTCGGCTTTCGCGAGAATCAAGAGTAAAGATGGAAGAAAGACTGTCCAATTCTTAACTGTGAGGCCCAACCATGAAAGAAACAAAGAATGCTTGAGGGAACATCCAAATCAAGAGATGGATGAAGAGTTTTCCCAGGATTTTTAGATAGGGCTTTTACAGGTAGGGGCTGTGATAGCCCGAACATAAAAGAAAACCCCATAAATAATAATGTAAATAAAGATATTCCTTGTACAAACTCATCTAATGGTGCTACTTTTATACTAAAAGTAAATAATAATAAAATACAAAATGCTTTCGAGTACTTTAAGTGTTCTGGATTAATAGAGGATGATGAAGAAATTCAGGATATGTTTGAAGAATTAAGTTTTGAAGATACAATAACTCATTTGGAAGCAATTGAAGAAGACAACGAAATCCAAGTTCCTGTCCATTCAATCAAGATGTACGAGGTCATTGAAGAAGTTGCTCGAAAGGATCATGAAGCACATGTACTAACAAAATACAAGACAGTGGAGAAGAAGGTTCGTCCTATTGCTGCTCCACTTCCAGGGGATAGTGAAAAGGCAATCAAAGAAGCAGCCACGGAGCCAATGATCAGAGACCCACGAAAGGTAGGACATGTGTTTACTCCGGAAACAATACAAGGGATGAAAATAGGAGGGGGTGACTTCCTATTACCCGCTGAAGAAAAGCAGTTCAGGGAGATGTTAAAAAGGCATGGAAAGGCATTCGCATTCCAACCGGAGGAAATAGGGTGTGTGGATCCAGAAATTGTGGAGCCCATGGTTATATTCACTATCCCTCATATTCCATGGAACTTTAAGCCAATACCCATGCCTAGGGCTAGAATTCCTCAACTATTAGAACTTTTGAAAGAAAAGATAAGGATGGGACCGTATCTTGGAACCATTGAATGCTCCTTACTCGAGTCGATGGTTCACTGTGTTAAAGAAAGATGGGCGACTCCGATTTATCCAAGATATGCAACCCGTGAATAAGGTAACAATCCGAAACTCGGGAGTAGGGCCAATTGTGGATGAGTTTGTTGAGATGTTTGCAGGAAGAGCTATATATTCAATGGGAGACCTTTATTCCGGGTATGATCAATTTCAACTTGCTATCAAAAGTCGAGATATAACTTCTATCTAGACACCTATAGGGTTAGTACGGATGTGCACCTTGCCGCAAGGAGCGACCAACTCAGTGGCGCATATGATGAATGGAATGAACAAGGTACTTCGTGATTTTATTCCTCATATTACAATGCCTTTTCTAGATGATGTTCCAATTAAAGGATGCAAGGAGGAAGAGAAGAACGAGGAATTGGACGAAAGTGGTTGCCGTCAATTTGTTGCTGATCATATCAAAGATTGTGAGAAGGTGCTATCAAGGATGGAAGAGGTGCATTTGACCTTATCAGGTGTGAAGTCAATATTTGGGGCAAAAGAGATATTAATAGTTGGTCATATGTGTGGCCCATACGGAAGAAAGCCATCCCCAACCAAGGTCAATGCAATTCAAAATATGCAAGAGGAATGTACATCCGTCTCAGAAGTACGAAGGTTTCTGGGGGTATGTGTTTTTTACTATAAATGGATTCCGCATTATGCCCATTTATCTAAACCTTTATATAGACTCCTAAGAAAAGGAGAGATATTTGAATGGAGTGAAGAGCATTCAGAGGCAATGAAGAAATTGAAGTACTACTTAGCACAAGCTCCACCATTAAAGCAACCTGACTACACCCGACCCATATATCTCACAGTAGACTCTAGTCCCATTGGAATTGGATGGGTGATAAGCCAACAAGATGGGGAAGAAAGATATCCAGTCCGATTCGGAGCAAAGGTTCTTAGTGGTCGACAAAGAAAATATGCACAGGTGAAAAGAGAGCTATGGGGGATAGTAACAGCAGTAAAGATAGACAGAGATTACTTAATTGGTGCTGAAGTAATAATAGAAACAGAATGTTTGCCTATTCTTGGTATCATAGCTAATTGTGATATTCCAGATCAAGCCATATTAAGATGGTGTATATATATATTAGATCAGTCAACCCTGAAGTTCGACATATCTTTGGGAATAGAAATGCAGTAGCAGATATGTTATCAAGAGCAAGGTATGAGGAAGAGGAGATTCCAGACTCGGACGATGAGGACAAAGAACAAACAGTTCTTACCACAAGCATTACCCGGGAAGGAGGAATGCAGTTTCTAGAAGAGGAGTATGAAGAAGAATTCAAGGAAATAGGGAAATACCTACAAACCCCTGACAAGTACAAAGGTCGATCTGGAAAAGAGTTCGCACAGTTTCGTAAGAAAGCCCATAAGTTCTTCCTGCATGAAGGATATCTATGGCGACATCCGAAAACCAAGACTGGAAACCCGCAAAGAGTAATAGGTTCCGAAGGGCAAAGAAAGGAGATAATCAGAGAGCTGCATGACAAAGAATGGGCTGGTCATCGAGGAGTGTGGGCCACTTTCAGTAAGATTAAAGAACGATTTTGGTGGCCTCGATACTATGAGCAAATAAAAAAGTATGTGGAAACTTGTCCCACTTGTCAATATTATTCAAACATAAAATTTTGTGATGAATTACACCCAACATACTCACCGGGGGTGCATTACAAGTGGATGATAGATTTGGTAACAATGCCACTTGGAGTAGGACAAAAGAGATACTTGGTTCTTGCTAGAGAAGATCTAACAAATCAAGTGGAAGGTCGTTCATTGCGAACAAAAGGGACATTAGGAGTATGTCAATTCATCTTGGAGAACATTGTTTGTAGATATGAATGTATTGGGAAGATAGTGGCAAATAGGGGAGAACTCAATTCTGCGGAAGCTCAAGATTTTTTCGACAAAATAGGAATTCGGCTTTCTTTGACAACGGCGTACAATCCAGAAGCTAATGGAAAGGTAGAAAGGGGACATGGGCCAATAGTCAAAGCTTTGGCAAAGGCATGTAGAGGACGGGTCAGTGATTGGCCAAAAACCTTACCCTATGCACTATGGGCTGATAGGACAACTCACAGCACTGTTACTGGATATATGCCTGTAGAATTAATCACAGGACAGAAGCCAATAATGCCAATTGAAGAAAAGATAACTACATGGGTTGTGTTGCCTTGGGAATCAAAAATGAGTAGGGAAGATTTACTTGCAGTTCGAATACGACAACTTCAATCAAGGACAGAAGATATAGAAAAAGCAGCTATTAGATTGAAAGAGGCAACAATCAAGAATAAGGACAGATTTGACAAGATGAAAAGAATACGACCAAGAAAGGTGCAAGAGGGAGATTGGGTATTAGTATATGATAATAGCCTAGATAATCAATACAATACTATTCGGAAGTTTGCAAAAAGATGGTTTGGACCTTATGAAGTTAGGAAAATAACAGATAAAGCCACATATTTCCTCAATGAATTAGATGGGACAGAAATTCGTATCCCAATTGCAGGAAAAAGGATTAAAATATTTAAAAGGAGGGAGTCATTAGAGCCTGAATTTTATGAAGAAGTAGAAGAACTAAAAGAATCGGAAGAAGTATTGGATGAACTCTGCACAACTAATGTGCAAGTTCAGAGGGGGTGGGTGTCGTGAAGAATGTGCTTCACGATATAAAAATGAGCTTAAATGTTGTATTTAATAATATTTGAGAGACTTGAACCCACATCCTTATATACGATGTACAATGTACATACCACTAGGCTAGGCCATTTATTTGTAAAAGTGTGTAATAAATGTGCTTCATGATATAAGAATGAAGCTATATATTGTATTAAGTAAAATTGAGGGACTTGAACCCTCAACCTTGTATACCAAGCACCAAGCATACACCACAAAGCTAGGTTAGTTATTTTAGAATGCATTTTCATCATTATACTTATCCCATATCTATTTTCATACATAGCCATCATTCATCACATGTAATGCATGTGCGCCAAATGGCAATCATGCATTACATGTAACTCATGCATTGCATGCATGCCATGCTCCCATACATTACCATATGCATGGCAACACTTATATAAAGAGGGGAAAGGGAAAACAAGGTAAGGAATGAAGGGAGAGTGAGAAAATAATATAATCAAGTAGAGAAGACTAGCTCATTGGGTGGACAACCTCTCGTTTCGAAGTTGAGGTCGTGGGTTCAAATCAAGGGTCGGTAGAGAATGTGTTCAGTTTGCGATCAAGGATTGTAAAGTTGGTAAAATATTGTCTTTTTCATCATGTTTATATCAAATACTCTTGCTTCTTGATTCATACTTTGTCTCAATCTTCCTTCTTAAATCATATTTCGTCTCTATCTTGCTTCTTGAATCATATATTGTCTCTATCTTCTATCTATTCTCGTCTCTCTCTCTCACACACATTACTTGTAACTCTTCTTATTGCTACTCTTAACCTTTCTAACATCACCATACAAGCCTTATTAAAAGTTAAGTTTCTTCAACTCCCCTTAACCATAGTCCCCGCGACTTCGCCACACGAACCACAACTACCCCGACAGCGCATGGAACATCGGGTTCCGAGCCAAATAGATACTGCTCATGTTGTCGCAGTAAAGGGAAGTCGGATCCTTGATGGGTACGCCCAGATCCTTCAAAATCCTCTTGAGCCATACGGCTTCACATGCAGTTACGGTTGTGCCCCTATATTCTGCCTCTGTACTCGAAAGAGAGACGGTGGGCTGCTTCTTGCTACTCCAGGATATTGCTCCGCTGCCGAGGGAGAAAACAAATCCGGAGGTTGATCTTCTATCAGTTTTGTAGCTGGCCCAATCAGCGTCTGTGTACCCCTCGAGTTGTATTGGCATCGTAGTCTTGTAGAGGATGCCACAATCCATTGTGCCGCTCACGTATCGTAGAACTCGCTTAGCGCAATCCAAGTGAGTATCATGCGGTATTTGCATGAATTGGCTAAGGAGACTGACCGGATAACTGAGGTCAAGTCGTGTGATCGTGAGGTAGATGAGACTCCCGATGAGTTGCCGATACTGAGTCGGCTCACACGCTTTGGTGCCGGAGTTCGCATCTAGTTTGAGATTACGATCGAGCGGGGTTGCCACGGATTTGCACTCAGCCATCCCGAACTTGTATAACAAGTTGAGGATGTAGTGCCGTTGAGAGATCATGATTCCGGCCGGAGTCCGAATTACTTCAATGTCGAGGAAGTAGTGGAGCTCCTTCATGTCCGTCATCTCAAACTTGTCGGAAAGGAGGGATTTGACTTTATTGATTTCGACGAGATGCTCACCTCCAATGACTAGATCATCCACATATAAAATGATGACGATCGGACTTGCGGAATCGCTTCATATGTAGAGGGAGTTGTCCGATTTTGACATACGGAAGCCGATTTGATGAAGATATTGCGTTATCTTCGAATGCCAAGCACGCGGTGCTTGCTTGAGGCCGTAGAGTGGCTTCTTGAGTCGGCATACAGCTTTCGGATGGGTGCTCGAGTTGAAGCCGGGTGGTTGGATCATGTACACCTCCTCTTCTAATTCGCCTTGTAGAAAGGCGTTCTTGACGTCCATTTGATGGAGGTGCCACCCTTTCGCCGCGGCAATCGCAATTACGGTCCGCACCGTCGTCATCTTTGCCACCGGAGCAAAGGTTTCTTCGTAGTCGACGCCATGCGTCTGAGCGTATCCTTTCGCTACGAGTCGAGCTTTGTAGCGGTTTACGGAGCCATCGGCGTTATACTTCACCTTGTAGATCCATCTGCATCCGATTGCCTTTTTGTGTGATGAGGTGGGAACGAGATCCCACGTCTCGTTCTTCCGTAGTGCCTGCATCTCCTCGTTCATTGCTTCGATCCATCGCGGGTCCTTTGCGGCTTCCGAAAAGGTTTCCGGCTCCCGTACAGTCGCTACCTTCATCATAAAGGTGTAATGGTACGCCATATAATCGTTGTAGCCAAATCGGCTTACGGGGTTCTTTACACGGGTGGATCGGCGGAGTTTTTCATTTGCAGAGATGAGGGCTTTCTTTGCTCCGATTGGTACCTCGAAACCGCCGAACTCACTGTCAAGTGAGTGAGTTGACTCATCGTCGGTGAAACGATCATCTTCGTATTCCGCCATTTTCGCCTTGCCTTTGTCCATCTTCGGGCTAGGCCATGATGTGCTTTGATCGCTCAAAGGCTCTTGTGGTCCGCTCAGTCAGGTCGTGATCGGACTTTCTTCGAACATGCGCGTAAGGTGATCTTCATCCTCTATCTCTTGTTTGGTGGATTCCTGGTCGAGCGGGGTCAGAGTCGAAGTTGTCTCTAGTGCGTACCAGGATGCAGACTCGTCAAAGACGACGTCTCGACTTACTCGAGATTGTCAAGTTGAGGGGTTGTAGCACTTGTACCCCTTTTGCTCCAGTGAGTATCCTACGAGGATACATTTCTCCGACTTCGGGTCGAGCTTTTGACGCTTCTCGTCCGGGATGTGCACGTACGCAATGGAGCCGAATATCCGAACATGTGATAGGTTCGGCTTCTTTCCGAAGAATCTTTCGTGCGGAGTGACCTCGTGCATGCCGGATGTGGTGCACCGGTTCATTAGGTAGACGGCTGTATTTGCCACTTCGGCCCAATATGACTTGGGCATATGCTTCTCGTTCATCATGGCCCGCGCTACTTCCAGGATGTGCCGATTTTTGCGCTCGGCTACTCCATTTTGTTGCGGAGTGTGTCGGCAAGTGAATTCTCGCCGAATTCCTTCCTTTCAGAGATACGCCGTGAAATTGTCCGAGAAGTACTCCTTGCCGCCATCCGATCGAAGGCATCGTACATGTCGGCCCGTGGCTTTCTCGACTTCATTCTTGAACTTTTGGAAGTGTCCGAACACTTCGCTCTTTTGCCGCATCGGATAGATCCAAGTGTGCCTAGAAAAGTCATCGATGAAGAGCACGTAGTATCGGCATCCGCCGAATGTCGCCGTTTGAGCCGGACCCCATACATCGGAATGAATTACGTCGAGTACGCCTTTGCTCACGTTTCGCTCCTTCGGAAATGGGTGTCAGTGTTGCTTGCCGAATTGGCACGCTTCGCATACACGTTCAATCTCCTTCTCTTTGAATGTCGGGAGTCCAATGACGACTCCTTTCGATTTCATTGCTTTGAGTTTGTTGAGATTGATGTGGCCGATTCGCTTATGCCATAGCTCTATGTCGGAGTCGGCTTTCGTGCTTTTCGCGAACGTGGCGGATTTCATCTCGTGCGAATCGAGAATGAACATCCGGCCCTCTCTTCTTCCGCGTGCGATGATTCGGCCTTCTTTTTCGATGAAGCACCCTTCTTGATTGAATCGTACTTGCATCCCTTGCTCAACCATTTGGCCGACCGAGACCAAATTCTTCGTGATGGTGGGAATATGCAAGACATTTTTAATGTATGTTTGCTTACCTCTTTCGCCGAACAGGACATTGCCGATGTGCCGAATCGGGTGCGTAGTGTCATCTCCGGTTTCGACATAACCGGGTCGCTCCGGCTCTCGAAGTTCGAGAAACCATTCTTTATGGGATGTCATATGGTTTGAGGCTCCGGAGTCTACAAACCATACGTCCTCCGGATTGAGGGCACTAGTTGAGGTAGAGGCCGACATAGAGTTTGCTCTATGTTTCATCATGAACATTCCGCCATGGTTGGAGTTGTATGCGTACATTCCACTATACTCTTCGTAGTTGGAATTGTGCGCGTAATTCGTGAGTTGTCGACTTGTGGAAGCCGATTCACGCATCTTCTTTCGGCACTCTTCTTCGTGGTGGCCGAGCTTTCCGCAATATCCGCATTCGGTTGCGTTTTGACGGTTCGGGCTGGATTGGAAGCTCCCCCTTCTTGCGAAGGTTCCTCGTTGGCCTCCGTTTTGCGGCCGAAATTGGGAGTTGTTGTCGTAGGTCGGACCTCGTCCGCCTTGTCCTTGGCTGAATCGGCCTCTTGCTCATCCGCGTCCTCTTCCTCCATTAGAGTGTGTGTAGAGCATGTGGCCTTCCGACTCATTGCTCCTTGTACGCACGTGGTTTTCTTCGACCAATAGCATTGATTGGAGCTCGAAGAAGGAGGGAGATTTCTCCCGTGCTAGAACAGCGGTTCGCATCGCGCCGAACCGTGGTGCGAGGCCACCGAGGCATATTTGCACCATCTCATCATCATCTATACTTACGCTTATTGAGCTGAGCGAGTCGCAAAGCTCCTTGATCTTCAAGGTGTATGTCGTGATGGACATGTCCCTTTGTTGAATGTTGTTCAACTCTTGGCGGAGTTGAAGCTTCCTCGCGGTCGTGTTGGCGGCGAAAATCTTTCGTAGGTTTTCCCACGCTTCCTTCGGCGTCTTGGCTTCTCGAATGTAACCGAGCATGTGGTCGTGAACACATGTCGCCAAACAATACATCACACGGCTTGCGGCTTGCTCCCATGTTGCGTATCCGGGAGCCGCTTCGGCGGGTCGGTCTTCATGCGCTCCTTTGATGTAGCTCCAATAACCTTATCCAACAAGGTATTGGTGCATCTTGTACTCCCAAGATGCGAAGTTGTTTCGATCCAACTTCTCGGTAGGGAGAGCGCTCCCCATTTGAGTATTCATTATGTTGATTCTTCTCTCTTCGAGTGCGAGTTATGTAGCGAAGCTACAATAGCGATGAGCCGGTTCTTGGTTGTCGGTGTGGAGCACAACACACGGTCACGATGAGGCGAATGGGCTAGATCGAGCTACCAAATCGCTCTGATACCATGTAAAGAATCAAGAGATGGATTCTTGTGAAGTGGAATAGGTGTGAACTGTGTGTATATGTGTGTGTATGAGAGAGAGACAGAGAGAGAGAGAGAGAGTATACGCAAGGTTAAGTATATTAGCAAGGGAGAAAGACTCAACATATTACAAGGTGGGAGGAGGATGCTTTATGTAGTCACCCTCTCTCTTCATTAACTACAAGCCTCATGGAGCATGGGGTGAAAGCTCATAAGTTATGTGTCATAGAATATGATTATATGACTCATCCTAAATGCTAGAATACAAAGTGGTGACATAATGGTGACTCTTGACCGTTGGAGTGTCTCTTCACTCTCAAGGTGAGTTCACACACTAGACCAAGCAAAAACACAGTGTTGAGATATAAAGCTTAAGTAGATTTATTTAGTTAGTGAACACAGATAACTTAGTAGTTACCTAAATAGAATCTAGTTAGTGTGTTGACCGTAAAGCCTTAAATAGGATTTTGTACTTGAGTGGGATACATTGTAGATCCTCCACTCCCATGATCATTTAATATAGGACTTAAACCTTTGTACCTATATTCTACTCATACATGTGCACCTTTGCACATGAGATATATATATACCTCATTGTGGGTATTTTTGTATTAGATGATGCTTTTTAATATACACTCTCGTTAGTCATCCCCCATTTATATTATTGTTCATAAGTGTATCTTCCTCTCACACACATACACACACATATCACATAACCTTCCATAATTTGCTTAACTACTCACATAATTAGTCACTAATTAACCCTAGTTAATTACCTAATTATTAACACACAGAAATCAAACCCCAACTCAATACTTTGTATCAAATTGGTGTCTAAAATACAGAAATGAAACGCCAACTCGAAGTATCGAGTTGGGGTACAAAACACAGAAATCAAACCCTAACTCGATACAAAGTATCAAGTTGGTGAGAAGGACACCATTGTGAAATCCAACTTGATACAAAATAGCCAGTTGGTACAATGTTGGAAATTGGAATGTGCACTGTATCATCCGTACAGTTGGGGTACCTACTTGGAGTTAGTACGCTCGATCTTCTTCGTCGACATGTTTATTTGTTGGGGCTCGAAGAGAAGCATGGAGTTCGGGTCGGAGGTGTTTGTGTGCTCGGTCGGGAAGTGTATACGTGACAATGGGTAAGTGTTGCTGTGTTTTGTGCTCTTGTTTGCATGTGCTCCTCGAATGGACGAGAGTGCGCTATATATAGGTCCCACGTGGGTTAGGTGACTATGGTTACGTTAACCGGGGTTAGTTAATTAAATATATATAAATAGTTACTTTTCATATAGTTTATTTATAGGTGGAGTATATATATTTATATATAGGTAGAGTATATATATATATATATATATATTGTATATATAAACTTGTAATATATATCTCTATAATTGTATTAATATATAAACATTATAATAAATAAATATATTGGCCTCGTGGTTTCAAGGGTGGAATGGAAACAATCCTTCTTTAATGGTGAAGCAAGGATCTGTGCAACCAGCAACGCAAGGAGGTTTATTCTTCTTACAAGAACGCTACGTGGACATATGGGTATTAGTGGTCGGCCTTACGGTCTGGCAAGTGTGGGTATCTCGGTGCAAGGAGACCCTCGCAGGTAAACGAACCCCACCGGCTGAGAATTTAATGATGATCTGGTTTAATCTTATTTCTACGTTGTGAGGTGAGTTTGAAAGTCTTCAAGGGCCATCTGATGCAAGTGAAGAAGCTAGAGCTCGATTCCTTCGGAAATGGAGCGGTTCGTCGATGCTGCAGTTAATGGATGGTAAAGTGAATTGGAATTATCAACCACCGCGGTGGCTGTTCCCTCCAAGTGTTCCTAACATCTAGATGGGTGTTGCCATGAGGAGCGAATGGAGGACATCTATGCTGAATTTCTGTTTTGTATGAGGCTCACGTGGAGAATATGTGTTCGAGTAATGTTATACACATAGAATGATGTGGTGTTTTGGAGTGGTTTTTTTTTTTTTATGTTGTTTCATCTACACATTGTTTTCCTTTGACATGCAAGATGTCTTGTAATATATGAGTTGTAAATGATTCCTTTGTACATTCTTAACTAATGGAAGTAGATGTTTTTGGAAAAAAAATAAAAATCTATAGACATATTAACACATATATATTGATATAACTATATAGCTATTCTTTATAACTATATATGTACTACTTAACAATATATTATACATGTTCATAGATATTAAATTATAGGCTTAGAATACATATATGGCTCTTATATTTATATTTATTATTTTATAAACATAATTGCAAATATAAAAAAATGACATTATGTTATAAAAAATAATATAAGGGAAGTTATACTCATTTATATTGATCCATTTGTTAGAAGCTCTAATTTGATCAAGAGTGCATTATAGTCAGAGATAAAAAGATTTTTCAGCTATGAGTCAAAATTCGCCATTTTCTGTTGAGGAGTATTCTTTCCCCAAAGGGTCGCCTTTTTCTTTTGAGGAATATTTTGTTGAAGAATATTCCCAAACTCCAAGAAATATTGACATACATCAAGAGTTCTCTATTGAGGAGTACAACTACAATGTCGATATAGAATCTGAAGGTTGTGCCACTCAAACACCCCAGATTACTGAGGCATATGCAAAGGCCGACATTCCCGACTCCAATGCAGATCCATTAGTGAATAATGCACACAACAACTAGTCGGCAAGCCCCATGCACATATAGAGGATTCCACATAGAATACGTCGAGCGAGGTTCAACCTATTTACATCAAAAAAACAACTCGGATTAGATGTCAACAAATCATGTTGTGGTCGTGGTTGCATGTCCAAGATTGGTAAGGATAAGTTGAGGGAGTTAAGGCGTTACTATTTTTCACTCACTGGTGCTGAGCAAGACACTTACCTTTCAACACACATGCAAGTGGTGTCTAACAGATCATCAGACATCTCTATCTCATTTGAGTATTACATCTTCTATGCACACCAATGTTGTAGAGTTGCATTCAAATTTTCATTGTGCATTAGTAACATGAGATTACATCGAGTGCAACAACGAGTTCTTAATGGTGATCCTAGTATCCAATGTAGCAATTGTCCAAGTATGATGGGTGCAGTTGGAAGACATGCTATTGGTTGGATGAAGAACTACTTCAAGCTAAATTGTGAAGTAATGCCAACTACGGGCAAACTGCATCTCTCAAATAATTACACACGACGTGAGGTATACGACCCCTACAGATCAAATATGTGTGCATCGAGTGATAGATACGTCACGTATAGCCAATTCACAAGATTGTGGACAACTCGCTTTACAAACGTTATTATACCACGAAAGTACGCATGGGGTATTCCTCAATTTGTGCAAATCTGAAGAGCATGGCTAAGGGTGCCAAGTCATCAAAGGAAAAGGACTTAAATAAGACATTGTTAAAGGACCATCACGAAGCCCAATCTTTGGAGCGAAAGAAAGCAATGCATCACAGAAAGAAGTCGTTGAAGAATCCCGAACAATACATGTGTCTAATGATCGATGGTATGGACTAGAAGAAGACATGTCTATCACACATGCGGTGGCTTCCTAAAGACATCAATGATGAATATCTCGTTCAGATGCACTTGGTGGGTTGCTTGGCTTATATGGGTCAATTAGACCTAATGTCTTCGTAACTTACCCGAATGTCTACAATGACCCGAACTTGACAGTCACAATGATTCAAAGGTTTTGATGTGTTGGGGCCATCCATTGCCCCCTATTCTTGAACAACACAACTAGGGAGAACAAAAACTCAATTGTCTTTGGATATCTAAGTATGTTGGTCAACCAAGGATTGTTTAGGAAAGTGAAAGTTAACTTCCTCTTGGTTGGTCACACACATGAGCATATTGATAAGATGTTCAATACTTTCTCAAGACAGTTGGGCCGAAATGATGTCTTCACATTACCAAAGTTATTTGATATCATTTGTGATGCATACACACCACGTCCGAATGTGATCCACCTAAAAGAGATATATGATTTTAAGATATACATATTGGATGGTGGGGAGGGAAATGTTAAAGTCCTAGCTCAATTAAACAATTTATAAGTTTTAATCACGTTTTCTTGATAAAGCACAATGACATAAGTGGATCCACATTGTTGTATACAATGCAAGACTCATCATCACCACAATGGGAGCTTGAAGGTGGTTGCTAGTTCCTTTCATATGTCATCTACAACTGTTTATGGAGTAAAACAAATGCCAATTGAGACAAAAAAAGGAATGCTTAGCGAGCTGGTAAAAGAGCAAAGGAACTTATGGAAGCAAGCCTTAAGTGAGAATAAGAAGCATATTGATACAACATAGAAATATATGGCACAACAAGATACATCATGGTGGGATGTGTTCTTTGCAAATCAGCAAGAAATTATTGAAAATTGTGTTGCAGGTAACATGGACCTTGCAAATGCCATTTACATGGTCTATACAACAAACGATCTCTTGGTTCTCAATCGCCATACATAACACCTAATGTGATTGATGATAGTTTGGTCCACCCACAACAAAGAGACATTTATGTGAGACCAAGGATGACAAAAGCAATTGAATCTAGGTGGCAAGGCAACTTGCAAGAACTAAAGGTTGGGATGTTAATTGCTACACCCACAAATAACAATGACCCAGGCTGTTACGGGCATGACCATATAATATCCCGTGGTGAGAATTGTCGTAGTATTCTATACACGTGGATAAGTGTGAGGGTTAAACAAAGAGTCTAAAGAAGGGGAGGATTACTTTTAATCCTCGGGATTGAGACAACCCATGAGGCCAAGTGTGAACATGGCTGGGGGCCTTGAGAATTACTATAAATAAGAGGCCTAGCTACCCTCATTTCATCATGCATTGACTACGTCGAGACTCTGTCCGTGAGTGGAACGACTCTTGTAGCAAGCGCGCTATCATCCAGGTACGACTCGACGCCAAGGCGGTGGTATGGGACGCCGATCGAGGCTCGAGTCCGTCTCGATCCCTTCGCTCGGGGGTGGTCGGGTGGATCGGCACCCTTCTTTCTCTCTTTTCTCTCTATTCTTTCTAGATCTATCATTGATATATCCTTATTTTATGCTTACTTTAGTACCTAATCTCTAATATTTGGTATCAGAGCCTATGTACTAACGTTTCTTTTGGTTTTCTTTTTGTCTTCACGTGGGATGGCGATTGATCGTTGTGCGGTCGCCTTCATGCAAACAAGGATTAGCGAAAGAACTTCGGTAAATTTTCCTTAATTTTTTATCTAATTTTTCTTCTCCCTTCTATACATGTGTATACTTAATATGTAGTTTTTTTTTCATATATTCAATGATGTTGACGTGGTATTTAATTGGTTATCTTAAACGTTTACATATGTCCACGAGGTCAATACCTCGTTTGACATATAAATCATATGTGATGAGTGTCGTATGCGTACGAGGTTATTACCTCAATTGCGTATTACGTTCACGAACATATGTTACGTTCGCGTACGAGGTCAATACCTCGCTTCGTTCGAAATGATATGCGTTGGATTTACTATGCGTAAGAGGTCAATACCTCAATTGCGAATTACGCTTAACCTTATTTTCGGATGTTTCGTGTGCGTAGAGGTATATGCCTCGATTACGTATCCCGAATACATCATTGTTGGCTATATAAAAAAAACGATTCATTTAGTATACGCATATGTGGTCACTTATATACGTCTCTGATCGTATATATGTGATATATTGACATATGTGTATATTTTAGATTACGTGATTCATATCAAATGTTTTCCTAATTGGGGAGAGGATTTTGGTGGCCGTCCTCACATTTTTGTGAGAATGGCGTTGTCACCATCCCTTTTATCAACAATTTTTATTGTTGAAATTCCCGTTGGTCACTTTGATCTTTCGTTACGTAACGAACCTCGTATAGCCAAAATGATGTTGAATACGTCGGGCTTGATCCACATCAAGTAGGGTCGCTCTAATGACACACGTATCCAACATCTCCCCTCGTTACATGGATACGATGCCACCATGAGCTCGTTCTTACGAGCGCCATTCGTAATGACGTGACCATGTGATGGGCCACATGAGCCTACGAAGACACAAGGGCTCATTCGGCTTGACCATTAGGTTACACTTTGGCATATGCCATCGTAATTACGAGGCTTGAGGTTAGGTAGCGTACAACCATAGTGGGTAATAAATGAGGGAGAAATAAGGCCACTTGACCTATATGTTTCTTTTAAACAAAAACATATAGGGGCAAATGCCTCGCATATCTCGAATACGCCTCAAACATTAAACATTCAAGACGTGCAATCTACTTGGTTGGCTCAAGTGTTTAATGTATTTGTCCTCGAGGTCTTGAGTTCAAATATGACCAACACCATACAACATCGTTGATACATATGACTATAATACATGTTTAGACTTTAGGTCTAAGTGCACTTCGGGGTCCTCGTAATAGGACTTAAAGAGCCGAAACCACATATGTGGGCACAGAAACATAGTTATTGTTAACATTTTTTTCGTGTATAAACTATTCATGACGCGAACATACATGGTTGAGCCTCGGGGAGCCGCCATGAAAAAAATCGATATAGAGATCAGGGAAAGGCATTCATTTGTCACCCCCATGGTTTTTAAAACACCTCTGTGTTACCATAGTAACCTGATCTTGAACCTCATCTCATACGTCTAGAGGGGTATTGACGTGAGATCATGATATCGATTAATGTTTGCCCATGATATGTTTACACCACGACAAGATGTTATGACTATTTGTCTGACCTTATCTTATTTCTTTGCCAAAAATAATCATTCAATGGCTCAGAATAACGACCCGATGCCCTCCGCTCAAGCGGAAAGACCTCAAGGAAATCCTCCTGGGACAATGTCCATTGAGGCGTATATTTTACAAGTACAACATTTCCTTAGTTCAACCGCGCAGCAGTTGACCGAATTTCGGCAATCTCAAAGTGCTCTCGAGGCACGAGTCATTAGTCTCCAAAATGAGATTAATAGACCTGATGAGCGTCAGGGTGAACCATCCTTTGTCGTAAAGCCATTTACGGGAGATAAAAAGGAAAGAACCGAAGAAGCAATCTGCACGTGGCTGGGCCGATGGGAGTCTCATTTTGAGCTCTATCCCACGCCAGATAGTACGAAGATTGCATATGTCGGCCGAGAACTAGGGGGTAAGGCCGCCGCTTGGTGGCGTGGGCTCTGAACTTTGGGGAGATTGCCCGAGACCTGGACAGACTTTGTCACAGTTTTCAAGGGTCAATTTCTACAACCTCCCTCTCGAACCGAGGCAGCACAAGCTTTAATGAACCTCTCTAGCAGGAAGTTTTCCTCGCTAGAAGATTATGTCCACCATGCTAGAACCCAAATCCAAAAATCGGGTCTAGAAGGGGACAATTGGTTAATAGCTTGTTTTGTCAATGGCATCCCCAATTCGGACTATCACTGGATAGTGCACGATAAGGATCCAAAATCCTTCGAAGAGGCCGTTGAGATAGTTCTTCGCTATCAACGCACTTCGAAGAAGGACCATAACAAACCCAACGAAGCGCCCGGGACTAAGCAGTCGCAATTCGTTGGGAAACGCAAGACACCCAACGAATTCATGGATCGCGATTATAAGCGACAACATCCTTTTTGCGTATTCTGCAAAAAGAAGGGTCATACAAAAGAGCAATGTCGTAAGCTCCAACGAAAAGAGCACGACGCCAAACCTAAAGCTACAGATCATAAAGGTCAGATTCCTAATGTCCTTCAGGTCTATACACATCATTTGAGTAATTGTCAATGTTCTTTCCCTCATTATGTATTGGGTCCCAATGATTTACTACGTGCAAACGGGTATATCAATGGATCTCCCGTACAATTTTTATTTGATTCGGGAAGCTCACACAATTTTGTGAATGATCGTTTGGTACAGATATGGGGAATCCAACCCACCGTAAGTGATCACACCTACACGGTGCACTTGGCTGATGGAAGAGTACAACACATCAACGGGGCGATTCATTCTTTAGGAATTTCTATTGATACCTATATAGAGGAAGTAGACTTCCATGTAATGAATCTTAGTACCACCGATGTAATACTGGGTTATCCCTGGTTTTATAATAAAAGCTCTTCTTTATTTATTGATTGGGTTCGCCATTCCATTTCTTTTGTACTCAACGATTGTACGCATTTTATTCAATGTGTAACAAAACAATCCCTCTCGATTGTTTCCTCGTGTCCATCAATATCCGAGTTGTCTTGTTCTACGTTATTTTATTGTGTACTTGATCCGGACATTCACGTTTACAATATCGATAATGTCTCGGGTCAATTAACATATTTTGAACAAAAACAACTTGATGAAATCGTAAACGATTTTCGTGATGTTTTTCCGAGTGAACTACCCGATGGTTTACCTCCTAAACGTAATATAGACCATCGTATAGATATTGTACCTGGCGTTGCACCCATTAGTATACCTCTGTATCGCCTAAGTCGATCTGAAGAGGATGAGGTAGCTAAGCAACTTAAGGACTATTTACGAATGGGTTATATACGTTATAGTAAATCTCCATGGGGTGCACCAGTTCTCTTGGTTAAAAAGAAAGAGGGCACATGGCGTATGTGTATTAATTACCGACGCTTGAATAAAGTGACGATCAAGAATTCGTACCCATTGCCCCGGGCTGACGATCTAATTGACCGTCTCCAGGGAGTTCGGTATTTTACGAAACTTGATCTCCGTACTGGCTACCATCAAATACGAATAAGTGAGGACGATGTTCCTAAAACAGCATTTCGTACGCGCTACGGCCATTATGAGTTTTTGGTTATGCCTTTTGGTTTGACCAATGCTCCAGCTACATTTCAACAAGAAATGAATGACATTTTCCGAGAACAACTTGGAAAATTTGTCGTTATCTTCTTAGATGATATTTTAGTTTATAGCCGTACATTACAAGAACATGCTAGACATGTCCGCTTTGTTTTACAAATATTGCGTGACAAACAATTTTACGCGAAGATCTCAAAATGTGAGTTCTTCGAGAAATCAATTACTTATCTTGGACATCTCATAACCGAACGAGGAGGTTGAAATTGATCCTTCTCGCATCGAGAAAATCAAGCTTTGGCCCACTCTTCGGAATATTCGAGAAGTTTGATCATTCCTTGGTTTTGTCGGATTTTTGCGAAAATCTCTTCGTAGTTACTCACAATTGACGACGCCGTTTACTGATCTTCTAAAAGGTCAAACGCGTAAGTCTACAAAACCTATTGTGTGGAATGCTACACTAGACCTCGCCTTTAAGGAACTCAAGGACTTGGTATGCAAGGCTCCTTCACTTCTTTTACCCGATCCTTCAAAACCTTTTGAGGTTGAAACCGACGCAAGCGATTATGCTATAGGTGCTGTCTTGTATCAAGATGGTAAACCAATAGCATTCGAGAGTAAGAAACTTGATTCTGCTCAATGTCGGTATACCGTTCAAGAAAAGGAATTATTTGCGGTTATACATGCGCTCAAAACATGGCGCCATTATCTTTATGGAAATCGCTTTGTGGTAACTACGGACCACGAGTCCTTGAAATATTTTTGTGACCAACAAGACCTGAAAGGTCGTAAGGCACGATGGGCTGATCTCATCCAGGACTTTGATTTTTCCATACGATATCGTAAAGGTTCCATGAATACTGTCGCTGATGCACTAAGTCGCATCCGTGAAGTTAACATGCTTAGCTTCACTGAAATAACATCAGATCTTTATGATCACCTTCGAGGAAAGTATCCTGATGACAATTATTTTGCAAAATACTGGGCAAGAGTCGAGTCTGGAACAGACACCACCACACCCTCGAAGGAATACTTCCACATTGCTAACGGTCTGCTCTACCGTAATGGGAAGGTTTGTGTTCCAGATTTACCTGAGGTCAAAAAGAGAATTCTTTTTGAATGCCATGATGCACCCTCAGCAGGGCACCCTGGAATACATCGTACACTCATTCTCATCTCCACTCAATTTTATTGGCCTAAGATGCGTCCTGACATACATAGCTATGTGACTAAATGTCACCAATGTCAGGTTAACAAAGCCGAGCGACTTAAAGCCGCAGGACTTTTACATCCCTTGGACATTCCCAATAATAAGTGGGAAAGTATATCCATGGATTTTATTGTTAGCCTTCCTCGCACCCAAAAAGGTCATGATGCCATATGGGTTGTGGTTGACAGACTAACTAAAATGGCCAGATTTATTGCTACTAAAACCACGGTAACAGCTCCTGAATTGGCTTACCAATTCGTTGATGAGTTATTTCGTTTTTACGGGTTACCGATGGATATCGTGAGTGACCGAGATCCGAAGTTTACTAGTGACTTCTGGACGCAAGTCTTTAAGAAGTTAGAAACTACGTTGAGCATGAGCTCCACGGATCATCCTCAATCCGATGGACAGACAGAACGAGTAAATCAAATTATTGAGGACATGCTTCGAGCATACGTTGGTGCAAAACCAACAAAATGGGAACGTTACCTCCCAATTTTGGAGTTTGCTTATAACAGCTCCAAGCATACGTCGACGGGATATAGTCCTTTTATGTTGATGTATGGATTTCAGCCACGAGCCCCGATTGATGTTAATATACATCATGATGAGTTGCGAAGTACGCAAAACTTTCTTCGGGATATGCAAGATATGTTGCATATTGCACGGGATAATATAAAAACAGCTCAAGATAGAGCGCGTTTTTATGCCGATCATCACAGGCAACCTCGTGTATTCAGCCCTGGACAGAAGGTATTTTTACGTGTACCTCACAATTCTAAGACATTGTCTACGGGTAAGTGCGCTAAGTTAGCCCCACGGTTTTGTGGACCTTTTACAGTCCTCAAACGCATTGGATCATCAGCCTATCGTCTCGCTCTTCCCGATGGTGTTGGAATCCATCCAGTCTTTCATGTAAGTCGTCTAAAAGAACTTCTAGGTTCTGGCGACAATACAGTTACAACTGAAACTCTGGTTACTTCTGAAGATTTATCTTCTAAACCACATGTACCAGAAAGAATTCTCGATGTTAAAACAAAAAAATTACGTACTAAGGAAATCCGAGAATTTAAAATAAAATGGATGGATAAATCAATCAAAGATGCCACATGGGAACGCGAAACGACTCTAACAACTAACTTCCCTAACTTTCCATTGCAAGAGTGCAATGTTTTAAAGAGGGGGAGTATGTTACGGGCATGACCATATAATATCCCGTGGTGAGAATTGTCGTAGTATTCTATACACGTGGATAAGTGTGAGGGTTAAACAAAGAGTCTAAAGAAGGGGAGGATTACTTTTAATCCTCGGGATTGAGACAACCCATGAGGCCAAGTGTGAACATGGCTGGGGGCCTTGAGAATTACTATAAATAAGAGGCCTAGCTACCCTCATTTCATCATGCATTGACTACGTCGAGACTCTGTCCGTGAGTGGAACGACTCTTGTAGCAAGCGCGCTATCATCCAGGTACGACTCGACGCCAAGGCGGTGGTATGGGACGCCGATCGAGGCTCGAGTCCGTCTCGATCCCTTCGCTCGGGGGTGGTCGGGTGGATCGGCACCCTTCTTTCTCTCTTTTCTCTCTATTCTTTCTAGATCTATCATTGATATATCCTTATTTTATGCTTACTTTAGTACCTAATCTCTAATACAGGCTACCAATTTTGGATTGGTAAAGTTGTGGATGTAGTGATGCATGAAAGCATATCACTAATCAAGTCTATAAAGGTGCATTGGTACAACACTAGAAGCAAGAATACATTTACAGGCACGTACACACTGGAGATTATGGAATGCCCAACGTCAAGAGAAAATAAAAGGAGGAAAATAAATATTCAGAACACATTGTTTATAATAGGTAATTAACTAGGGTTAATTCGTGACTAATTATGTGCGTAGTTAAGCAACGGAAGGTTATGTGATATGTGTGTGTATGTGTGTGAGAGGAAGATACACTTATGAACAATAATATAAATGGGGGATGACTAACGAGAGTGTATATTAAAAAGCATCATCTAATACAAAAATACTCACAATGAGGTATATATACATCTCATGTGCAAAGGTGCACATGTATAGGTACAAAGGTGTAAGTCCTATATTAAATGATCATGGGAGTGGAGGATCTACATGTATCCCACTCAAGTACAAAATCCTATTTAAGGCTTTACGGTCAACACACTAACTAGATTCTATTTAGGTAACTACTAAGTTACATGTGTTGACTAACTAACTAAATGTAGTTGAGCTTGATATCTCAACACACATCGACCCTTGACATTAGTGAGGTGGATATAATTGTGTACGATTTTACACTAACAAAAGTTGGATGTCTAAGGAAGCCAACAATAAACATAATAAAAGAGAACTTGTCAAGCTTACAAGGCTTCTCATATCAATTATTACTAAATGTTTAATGACAAGGTCTTGCTTAAAAAATTATTTCCACCAACAACACTCAATGACCTTAATGACTTTACATGAGTTTTCAAAACTCCCAAATCTCATGATATTCTCAAATCTTATATTGCCAATATGCAAATGGATGTTGACACAAAGGATGACTATCACGTTGAACCTTCATTTGATCTAAAGTAATTTGATGGTGTTAAAAAATAAATAGTCGAGGAAGCAATTTTCACTTGGCTAGGTATTTGAGAGTCTCATTTTGAACTTCACCCTAATCTTGATAGTATGGAAATAACCTATCTCACTCAAGAGTTGCGTGGGAAAGTTGTCACTTGGTTAGGCAATCTTTTATATTGCAAATAAATTGTCTTATGCATGGGATAACTTTGTTGACATCTTTACACGTCAATTTCTCAAATTGAAGCAACACAAAACCTAATGATTTTATCTAGTAAGTCATTATGCTCTCCAAAGCATTGTATTATAGTACACAAACACAAATTCAAAAATCGAGACTCGAGGGTTAATCGCTTATTTTCTTAATGGCATTCCAAATGCAAACTATCATTAGATAGCGCATTATTATAAAGATCCTAGAACATTTGAATATGTTATTGAGATCGTGTTTCGATATACGCACACTTAAAGAAGGATCAAACACCAAACAAATCATTTATCGATGTGTCTTGTTTTGACAACATGCATTGCCATGTGTTATAGAAAATGTTATTAATCGTGACGTTTATCTATGTTTGCTAAAATTTAACAATGTTTCAATGCTGAAATGTGTAGCTAAACATCCAAGGTAAAATACATAAGATTAAGCAACACGTTTTTTAATTATCATTTTTAGATACAAGAAAAGGGAGATTCATATTCCCCCTCTTCTATTCTTTCTTGTGGTCGTTGCCTACAAACCATGTATGACCATTGCATGAGGTCTCGTCCTTACTCAACCATGTGAATTATAGGGTTGAAGAGAGGAGTGAACTTGCCAAAAAAGGGACCGTAGAGGGAAGTTTTGGGGAAGTACTTGTATTCTAAGAATTGAATACTCAATAGGACATTTGATGATTCAACACGTGTCTTGAATAACACATGCATCATTGAAAATGCTAATTGCAATTTGCCTAAAGGTTTTGCATAGACTTTTATGCTAATCTCCGAATCCATGATTTTAGACTTCTATCTCAAAGGTGACAATGTCCTTAGTTTGAACCAAAATATTCAACCAAACTTGATGTGAGTTATCAAAAGTTTCACGCCAACTTGAATCATGGGCAAGTATAATTTGGGGGTTTTGATATAAATCATATTTTTGTCCCACCCAAATAGTATGATGAACCCCAATAAATTCACTATTAGACATGAATTACACATATATCCTTCTCCATCCACATATCAATTGGGAAAGTAAGGAGAGCATAATAATAAAAAGCAAGTAGCTTAATTTGTATGTAGTTCCAAAGTTCACACCCTTTGAAAATATTCAAATGTTTGTCTTCAATGATGATGAGCTTGAATATTGCCCCAATTATCTGACTTTTGCAAGGACTCACTTTGCAAAGTGATTAGTCTCCATTGCCTCTCTACATTGCTTTACACTTTACACAAGTTGTAAAAATATGATCATGTGATTCACATGAAATGTCAAAATGGATGCACATCACCTCACAGAAATAAATAAAAATCCACAGTTCAAATAATAAGCATCATGATACGTGTTAGAAAACGACAACGCATGGTATCGAGTTTTGCTTATGGATAACAATTATTTGCATTCTAGCTTTCTTTCCCTTTGCTTCATTTGGAATTATAAATACTGAGGGTAAAGTCATCGTTTGGATGTTTAATGGTTTTTAGAACTACATTGTCATGAAAATGCACTTAAGTTTAACTATAATGTCATAGGTCGTGTTTGATGTTGTCATCTAGTAAGCCCAAAAGCGGACATGTTAGGTTTCGTAAGATTGGCTATAACCTTAGGGCGGATAAGTGCCATGACACAAAATATATCCGTGGATAATAAACCCCCCCATGTAGGGTGGAAATTTGGCCATATCCTTCATTCTCTATTCACACATAGGAGAGATGACCATCACTTGTTGGTAGACTTAATTGATGCCAAATAAATACATACTCGCGATTTACAACCTAAAGCTGGAAAGGGGAAGCTTCTAACAACACAATATTTCATTTAAAAAGAAGCAGCAACAAAAATTTCATAATAAACACATGAGACGAGCATGGCTTTTTTACATACGAGAGATGTCAGCGAGCATCGATATGGTCTACTTTTCCATGGACTGTGTTCAAACGTTCCACACCAATATCAATATTTTCTCTGCAAACTGTTTTGATGGGACATGCCGGGATGTGATGCGGGGCCCCTGCCCGATTCACTAAAAATGGATGGCCGGTCGGTGGGGGACATCAGAGTTCTAGGGTGTGTTTGTTTACGAAGTGGACAAAACGTCCGGACGGCCGGCCAGCCGGAACTTCTAGGGACAAAGGTTCGAGGGGGCTTGCTTCGTACACGTGGCAAATCATGAGAGAATCATAAACAAATAAATTGTTGTTGAATATTCGTGGAAATAAAAGATATTAAAAAATTTTAATTTTTTACAAAAAATAAAAGATATTAATTATTTTCCAAAAACATTAGTATGTGATGATTCAGTCTTTTGCCTGATAGGATTCATACATACATCTCTCTCTTGCAAAGACAAGAAATAAAATTAAACGAAAAATAAATAAATAAATAAAACAAACATAGTATGCACCATACGTGCATTCGCATTCGAGAATGTTTCACTCATTCGCCATTACTCAAAGTATGAAAAATAACAATACTTTGGTATTCATTATTTATTATAAGGTAAGAAAGTTAAAGGTAAAAACTGTAAATTAAAAAAAAAAAAAGAGAAGTAAAAACATAAGAATGTTTTGATAACACACGCATTCGTATGCATTCGTATGAAATAAACGAATGGTTCCCATTGCATTCGAGTATATTACAGTAGGACGAAATTTTAACAAACAAATAAAAGAAATAAAGGAAACAGACAAATTAAATAAATACGCACAGATGGGATCATCGCCTCTTCTTCTTCTTCTTCTTCTTCTTCTTCTTCTTCTGCCATCGCCCAACTCCTCCATTCTTTCTGTTCCCTTCAATCTCCCCCTCCATCTCCTTCTTTCTCTTTATATATATTTTCCGAAATCTTACCTACTGTCAGAATTCGTTGGGTATTTCCCTAAAATTTGTAAGAATTTATATGTAATTTTCGACCACCACTATACATATATATAATGTCATCTGACTCAAAAAAATTTAACCATTACTAAATATGTATACATAAATTATGGGCAAATCCATTAAACTTCGTCTTAATTGGCTCCCAAAGCTCACAAAGAAATCATCTTCATCATCATCATCATCGTTGTCTTCTTCTTCTGAATCTTCTTCTTCTTCTTCTGAATCTACTTCTTCTCCACAATTGGCTCAAATTAGGTATAGCCATGGACCTGCTAATCATCCCTCACCTTCTGGACCACAATTGTGTTACAATTACAGTCTGATTAACCCTCCTCCTTCTCCACATCTACCATATCACGATCATGGCGATGATTTCTCTCCACAATTCCATTGCTCTGATTCTTCCCCTCCACATTTAGGTCATTACAATTTGAACCCTCCAGGGGCCCCTGCACCCTCCCCTTCCCCCTCCCCCTTCCCCTCGCCTGTTCCACTCCTCCGGACCAATGCACCTCCTGCCCTACTCATGCTTCTTCGATCCCCAGCAGCTCATCTCCCAAATCGACCCGCTGTAACAGATGATCAAGACTCGCCGCCGCATGGTTCTGTAGCCTCTCTTCAATCCCACCACAAGCCACTGCAGAGTGTCAGGCACGTGACCATCGCCTCTCTGGTGGATTGCCATTGCTCTGCTTCATCGCGTTTCACAAGATTATCAAAGGGGCCCATCAACAAGAAGAAGAAGATCCATGAGAGGGGGCATATAAAGACATTAAAGAATGAAGAAGCTACTGATGAGATCAAGAAGGAGCAGTTACATAGCAGCAGAAATGAAGGTTCAATCGATAGTAGTAGTGTAAGCAATAATCAATCCGAGGATCAATTAGCTCCTCTGCTCGAATGGGGGGAGAGGAAGGAGAAGATTAAGATCAAGAAGCAGAAGAAGAAGAAGAAGCAGAACAATCAGAAGAAGAAGATTCAGATGAAGAAGAATGTGATCCATGATGTGGCATTCAATGGCCATGGTAGGAAGGAGGCCCAACATACCAATGACCTTACAAGGTGTGACCCTAGGGATGAGGCCACAACTTGTGACACATTGGTCAATGGGCATGATAATGGGTATGGTTCAAGGTGTGGCCCTAGGGATAATGCCACAACTTGTGACACATTGCTTGATGGGGATGATCATGGGTATGGTTCAAGGTGTGGCCCTAGGGATAATGCCACAACTTGTGACACATTGGTCGATGGGGATGATCATGGGTATAGTTCCTTTGAAGCCCCGAATCCCACACAACCTCATTCCTATCCGATGCATCCGGTCGATCCGTCCTTCACTAGCGACGACAACTTGTTCTCGGCTAGCTCGCTCGAGAGAAGAGATGTCCCCTCAACAATTGGTCGACCCAGCCTCTCCTCGAGCCCGAGCTCGAGCTCGGATTTATGTGCCGATCCTAATGTCTTGAACTCGAGCATTGTTGGTAACCACATGAGCTCTACTAACCGTCTCGCTTTTCTTCCGAAGAACCCTCGGCCTTCCTCTTCTCCGTTGCACTTACACCGCCGATGTGTCTCACCTTCCCCTCCGAGTGATTGTAATCATTGCTTGGTCGATCATTTCACTCCCTTGAAGCATGGCATTGTTAATGATCTTTCTTCAATTGATCATAACGATAAACGCAACGTGTGTTCGCATGGTGGACATGCCAATGCGAATATCAACAACAACCTCTACAACGTCTATGACAACGATTCACGAAGAGTCACAATGGACGAAATGAAGATATATCATAATGATATTGCAAGGAGAGGGAGAGGGAGAAGGAGAGGGACTTCGGGTTGTGACATTGCCCGACCGGATAACTCGCAAACAAGGTGGAAATTAGTGTTGGGTGAAGATCATCAACAAGCCCACCGCCACTTCCCACCACATAATGATGATAATGAGGATGATGACAATAGCTCATGGGGATCAAGTTTTTGTAAGACTCTAAGTAATGATGATGATGATTTGCTAAGAGAAGCCACAACAAACCAAGGGGAATTTAGTGAAGGTAGTTTCGTATACAAATGCAAGTCTAATGTGATTAGAATGAACTCGAGAAGTTACAATTTGTTAACAAGTCCTGATGAAGGTAGCAATGATCGTAATGCAAGTAAGGTTAATGTTAAGGTAAGGAAGAGTGTCGCAATGGTGAAAAGCTCCAGTGACCCGTTGGTAGATTTTAGAGACTCCATGATCGATATGATTCTTGAGAATCAAATATACTCGACCAAGGGTCTTGAAGATCTCCTCCATGGTTTTTTAGCACTAAACGTAAAGGAGCACCATGGGACCATTGTGAAAGCTTTTGCCCAAGTATGGGAGAAGTTGTTTGAATGAACCACTTAAGTTGTAGCCTACATTTTTATCATCATAATTGAGAAGCTCTTAGGTTGATAAACCTTAATGATCTAACCTATTCTAAAATTATCTCATTTGTTTCAAGGTTACACCTATTTGATCTTTATCTTGGATGACCCTTTCACTCCACCCCTCCCAAGAGCCTAGCAAAATTAGATCTCAAGGGCATACCATTGTTTTGGAGTTCCATTCTCTTGAAAACTGATGATGCTTCTATAAAAACTTTGATGTTAAGAGGGATTTGAAGAGCATGTCATTGATCAAAATGATCCTTTTCTATATTTGAAAGAGATTTTTCCATCGTAATCTTATGTTTCACTTTCCTAACCTTGTACTACTTTAGTACCTTGGATTAGAACATAAAATAGGTGTGGCATGTTATGCATACCCATTAGATCATTGGACCACGTTTGATGGACTAGGAGATTTATGCATTTCATTTTCATTGTGTTAGAGAATACCTAAATGCATTAGGGATATTAAATGTAACCATTCAACAATTGATCACACAAATTCATGGGTCGCTTCGTGAAATGTTTTCGTGCCCACGTACCTTGGCCTTGCACTTGAATAGTTAGAGACTAGAGTTTGTCTTTGTAGGTGATTTCTTAGAGCCATTCATGGTGCGTGATCACATCCACATGGGTTGTTTTTTCGTCACTAAAAATCATGGACCTTTAGGCTTCTTCTCTATTGAATCAAGTTGTTGATATTTGTAACATTTTGAATGTACAACTTCCAATGCTTATCTGTTTGATGACCCAAGTCTGTTTTTACTTTACATGTTTGTCCATACCGCATCAAAACTTCCAGGATGTGTCCTTTTCTAGTTATGTTTCTAGTTAAAAAGTATTTCCCGGTTTTTCTTGTTTGGATATACATGTAACGATTTGATCATTTAATGAGTTGTACATTTATTTCTTGTGCTGTATCAGGTAATGATTTGTTTCATTTATTTGTTTTGTTCGCTTTCTCATTCCTCCCTCATGTAATGCCCGACATTACGGCTCATGTAAATTAATAATTTCTCTCTCCCCTTCTCAACTAACCATATCTCACCTATCGCCTAGCAATCCTTACGAGTCAAGACATATGTGCAACTTTGTTCAAACAAATATGAGTGACATTTTTACGAATTCTACTGTTTTACTTGTGATGGGTAGTAATGGGAGATATTTAATGAATGTAAGCTTATTTCTATCCAGATTAGGATACCAAGGTGTATTCCGAATCGTCTATTTCAATATCGTGGCCGTAAATCGAGAATATTGTTTTAGGGCATTTCTTGAATTTCATCCACATTTTTTGAAAACAACGGTTGCAATATAGATGTAGTTCGTGGATGGTCCTTGGCTTGCACAAGGGTAGATTTACGTGGAAAGTAGATAACTACACTAATTTTAAAGGGTAATGCCCTACATTGGTCATTTTTATATCAAAGTCACAAAAGTTTCTCATGAGTAGGTTGGAGTAGCCCCTTCCACCTTTTACTTGCGATATACTTAATAGACAAAATCCTAAGCTTTGTGGCTTCCAATGAATGGAATTTAATTTCTTATATTGCATCATATATTCATAGAATGCAATAAAATTATAGTTGGTTTGTTGTTATGCCATTAGAAGGTTATTCCTCAAATATATCCATATGAAATAGGTAACAACAATCATTGGACCCATGTTTGAGTCATTGATTGTATTAGAATTGCGTCTATAATACACTAGACATAATTTGTTGAAGCAAAAACAAAATGACAGATGTCAAGTAGAGCATATTATAACTGATCATTTAGCATTCCAATGCATTTGTATTGTCAGAATCACACATATTAATATATTGCATGAACTAAACATGGTTTTGAATACAAAAGTGCAATCACCTTTAATTAATTTCAAAATATCATAGATGATCAAATCATGACTTTTGATATGCACATGATATGATGATTCATAGTTCATAAAACGAGGTGCTATTTATTTATTTTAGTTGATTAATCCCATGATATTTTGATTGTACAAATGAGAATAACTACTAGATCATGGATCTTGTTATTGGTATAACCTACAAGGCTACGTGTTATGGGCCTACCATTATTAAGCCAAAACGAGACAATAACAATCTATTCGTGACCTTGACCATAACATATAGCATACTCATTAGACACTATATTTACATTCAAGAATGTGGAAAAAGTAGATAGGATAACGAAAATGTTAACTTGAAGTTTCCTTTTCGAGTTCCATGTATTGCTTGTCAAGCTCCAAGCGTGTGAGATTTGAATGTGTAATGTTGTTTGATTTAAAATCATGTGATGACACTGGCCATAAATGCTCATGCACTTAAGAGATTCTTTCATGATTAGATGCATCAATGAGCATCATGATCCGAAAGATTGTTGAAAGTATATTTAATGAACCGTGCATAATTCTTAATGTTCTGATTGCATTGTGCGCACCACACTTTGAATGAGGGCCTAGTTTTAGAAGGCGACCCATTATTATCCAAGGGGCTCATAACGGATATTGTGCACATGCCAAGTTTTCAAAGTAGTTGTATGATCTTGTATCCCTTTCACATTTCCATATATAAGACTATGTTTTCGAAAAAAACTCTAGAAACACCCCTCATTTTTCATGCATTCTTGAAAAATCTCCATGGTTTTAAAGAGAATCAAGGTCATTTCTAGAGTTTCATTAAAAGGAAGGGTGATCCATAGTGTAGAAGCTCCTAAGAAATTGGCATTCAAACAGGAAAGGGCAAAATTTCAAGTTGCCTTTCTCGATACAATTGTATGCGTCAATTCTTATGCGTTCATCGATTCTCCAAAAATATCCTGAGAATTTTTAGATTGGCATCACTCAGCCGAGGCCTATTCATATTCTTGGTTGTAGGTCTATCCATAATGTGCCTTTGAGATTAGGGTCTCTAACAACTTAACCTCTTAACCAAATTTATTTATTTATTCCAAAAAGAAGCTACTTTCCCATTAGCTCGGAGAGATTATTACAGAAAAACTATACATAAATAGGGGAATCACCCTCTTAACCAATTATTTCTATCTAAATGCCAAAGGCATACCAAGCTCTCATTTGGAGTTCAAAAAAAATCTCATTTTGCTCCACCTTATATTGTTGCATCATAATGTGAAATGAATAACAAAAAAGTTTTACCTAGACTTTGAGGCTTTATTTAACTCTACATTTTGTAGTGAACAAGTAGGTATATGTATATTTCATTTGCATTTTAGGAAATGGAGTTTGTAGGAACATTATGAGATATTAATACATCTCTCATGAGAAGGCAAATAAGTCATTGTGGATAGGTTACTTCTATAGTTCTTTAACTTTTGCAAGATTATAACGTTGGGAGGTCTGAGTGTTCAACTAGTAGACCTTAAGTATTTTAAATTAGACTTCATGAAAATAAGATCAACTTGTACCCATACAATGCTTTAAGCGAGTCAAAGTCAAATATATATAGGATGAAACGTCCATTTTTAGCAACAATTACCGCCTCCTCTCCTCGTCAAAGCATAAAATTAGAATGCATTTGCAACATATTCAAATGAACTACTTGGTTCAATTGACCAAATTGGTAGCCCAGGCCCCAAACATGTAGATTAGTAGTATAAGCCCTAAGATTGGCTTTTAGACATTTTTTATTTCTAACCTCTTCGACAAGACCCTTTTAGAATCTTTCGTAAAAGACAAAGTTAAAAGATATAACATCAGTATACAGTTAGAAAAAAGAGAATGTTGAAAGTAGCCACTTATTATTAACAAATATTGGATATCTATGTCATGCTCACATGAGAACTTACACCCTCCTTGCCTTTCCGAATCAAGTGTGAAAAGATTTCATGTTTGTCGTGTTTTCTGTATCATCACTCGTGAGCTCTAATCTTCAAGAACTATTCCCAATTGACTTAGATGGTTGGCCATCCCATTCCTATTGTTGAATGTACGAAGGAACTCTTAGCTTTACCTTTGGGACCCTTGAAGTTTGACAACTATATCCATGTGTACAAGCCTTTTTCTATAGGCAACATCCTTTTTTTTTCTTCAAAGATTTTCTTTAGTAGTATTAACGAAAAACACCTGAAGGCTACAACTTGAGCTTGTCCGCCCAAAAGCTTACAATTTTTATTTTTATTTTTCATAACAAAATATACTTCCATTAGTTTTTGAAAAGGCATATTAGCTACAACATACAAAACAATTCCAAACAAACATGTTTTCATATGGCATCCTCTCGGCCTCATCAACAAGCATATTCCTTTGTAGGCAACATCCATTGCACTTAAACAACTCAAGTAACTAAAATTATGTTTGTCTTACAATATTTTTCTCTCACCAATATAACAATAATAGCATGTGATCATTGGTAGGTCTTACATTTAATTGTCACCACATATAATCTAAGTTTTCGACGACCTTTGACTCTCCATGACTTCCAAACAAACTAAACTTATAATGCCACCTCCTTATCTACAATATTTTATAAATAATGCCATGTGCATACACATGGCCTTGTTCCATTTTGCACTATTCTCTTTTCTTTTCTATCCACATTTAAGTGATTGTGAACTTTGAGGTACCTCACATACAAGGTTTTGAGCTAAAAATTTGTTGAATTGAAGGAAACATATATAAATGTGTACTAAACTAAAGAACAAATGTGAACTTGTAAGAAGCCTATAATTTCAAGTGATGAATTGACATTATTCAATTGGTATTGTGAGGATGAACTCTTTCCACAAGGATTTGTTATGAAATACTTCTAAATAACTCATAATGGTTATAAGTTTTTATTCATTTCTTAATATGATATCTAATTGAGGTTGCCAAATGCAATGTTCACCTCATTAGTTGTTTATAAGAACAATTTTATATTGCAAATTAAAGATGCTTTCTATGAGAAGTTGGCCTTTCCTCTTATCAAGTTCTAGCTATGCTCATGTGGTTGCATATCTATACCACCATAATCAAAATGGCTTCTCCTATCGAACCAAAACGCGATGTAGTCATTTAAAAAAAGTTGGATTAAGATATTATATTAGCAAGTCGTAAAGTGAAACATATTCTCCAAACCTATCACAAAGGCCACAATAAGCACTACATGACACATATCCATGACAACTATGAAATATAGTGTCAATATTGCATAATTTTACATGAAAACTTTGATATACTTTGAAGAATGTTGATGTTGCATAACCATAAATCTATAGAAGTGAGAAATAATGATATGGTGATACTTGTGCTTCTTGAAGTTGATTCTATTTATATATAAACATAGATTTCTCAATGATGCAGTGACACTCATGCTTTTGGAAGTTGATGCTATTTGTATAAACATAGATATTTGTGTTTTTGGGGTGAAAAGTTAAAATCGTGAATAAAATGGGGTGGTTCTCCCATGATGGGCAAATCTTCGTCGAGGCCTAAGTGGAATTACCAGGCGCCTAGGTGGTTGTTTCCGCCGATGGCTCCCAATATTATAGATGGGTTGTAAGTATGTATGTATAGTAGAAGCACAAGTGGGTTAGTATAGTCATGTTACCTGGATAACTTTGCTATAAAACAATTTGTTGGGAGATGTAGAGTCGGGGTAAAATGAGGTTTATTTCAATTTTGTTGGAGTTAAGGGTCATGTGAGTTTTTGTTGTTTTTGTTTGATCGTTTTGGAGTTGTTCCTCCGAGTTGTATATGTTGATCCCACTGTGGATTCAGGTAAACTCTGATGTATTCTATTTGCTAACTAATGCGAAGTAGTGTTTTTTGGAAAGAAAAAAAAATTGTGAATGAAATAACAAGAAGCTCAATATTAATGCTCACTCACACTAAATTTCATTCGTAAACCTAAAACACATTCAAGCTCTCAATTCTTCATTGTTGCTCTTCCAATAAAGAAGAGTGTGAGCCACATTTGCCCTAGTAAAAGTAAGAGGATATTAGTTATGATCCTTTAAAAAAGATTCCTTATAAAGAACAATGCTTTCACTCGTATGTATAGTGAGCATTGACATTGATGATTGGATGTGTAGAACTCTTATGTTTGTTTTTCTCCAAAAAAACACTACTTCGCATTAGTTAGCAAACAATTACATCATAGACCACCAAAAATTCAGCAACCCTCACTCTGGCCTTCTTACCAAAGTGGACATAGTTGTTAGGGAAACAATTTCATATATGATGAGATTCAATGATATGATAATTTGCAAATAGCCCAATCATTCTTTTCAATGACAATATGTTTTTCACATTCCCATTATTCAACATAACCTTCTATGTATGCTCAATGTGGAAGTGCATAGTGTATTTTTATCTTAGTATCATGAGTAAGCATAACAAAGAGAGAGTTGCAAACTAACTTTACACAACGATCAAATGATGTGGTCGACATTTGGTGTAAAGATAAAAAATTCATATTGGTTTCTACTTCTGCTTGCTACTTTGGTAATGATTTCATGTGTTTGGAAATGGATGGTTAAAATGTTCTTGAAAATGGATAAATTGGGTAAAATGTGGATTGATAAAATGGTATTATGGTTTAGATCCTTGTGAATGCATGCACACTATGCATGCATTGGATGATTTTGAGTGTCATGGAATACCTCAAGAAAAAACTAACATATGAAATGCAAATACAAAAGGGAGAAACTTGGCTCACTAAATATGTGTAGGAATATTATCCCATATTGTGTTTTTTTATGAATAATAACATGATCAACTTGAGAGTAAAGGTAGTCATTACACTTGGAAGTTTCAAATTTCTATGTTGGAAAGTGATGCAGAATTTAGGATCAAAATACAATATAATAAGTACTTAATGACTCATTAACCCCTATATGACACTTTGTCCACTAGAAAAATAGTGTGTACAAGCGAGTGTTTGCATAAGGTTGACAAGCTATTAATCTAGATATGGGCTAATTGCTTATCATAGAATTCTCCAAAACAATGTGAACTAAACATCATCGCCTAAACTTGGATTAATTTGACCACTAACTTATATCTCTTTCTAGTAGATTTACATCAAGAAGTTCATCTCATTCCTTCTCTAACATTGCTACTCGAGAACATGTTTCCTTTAGTCTAAGTTGTAAGTTTGGGGTTGGAGTGTTTGTCTCTCAAACTCCTCCATTGTCTTGTCCCAAATTTAGCTCTAGTTTATGTTCTGCATTCAAATTAGCTTACTATTCATCTCATTGATCAACAAACTTCTTATTATATGACTTATTGTCTATGTGCCTTGGGTCTTGTTATTGGCAATTGGGATAAGTTAAAATTTAAGGAGATTATGCACAATTCTTTATATCCAACGTTTTTGTTCTATTTGACACGAAGGTAAAAAGTGTTTGAAGTGACTAAAAAACATGGACTCTTATGTACCTATGTTGTAGATGGTTGTCATATGGGAGCTTCTCATTACTTGAGTATCAATTGACATCATCGACAATGGCCCCAAGGTTGTGTTACTCCGCTTGGATTAACTAACAATGATATTCACATTAGATCATTGTAGGGGATGAAATGTATATACACCCTTTTTGTGGTTGAAGAGTGGGTGCCAACCACTTTTGAGCGAATGAAACAAGGATTCCTACCCCCTAAATGAATGTCTTAACCACAACCACATATCTTTAACTTAATGAACATAGGAATGAGAAAAACACAAGGAATAACTCAACTCACATTTAATCACTTAGACCCAAGGGAAAGAAACGAGAAATAAAAACATTAAGCCAACAACAACTTTCTATTTCTTTCTAACCGTATACATGTAAAAAGAGAGTTTAAGCATTTAGAAAGAAACTTACGTTTTAAATAGATTTGTACATTTCACTTCCTATGCCTTTATGAGTCTACATATAAGAAAAAACGGGTTGGTCTTAAGGATACAAGTTACAACTAATGATAAAGTAGTTGAACATATAATTGAACGACGTAACTAAATTAAGGGCACTTTTCCACCCAACCACCACCCTTTAGTGAAGGAATCAAGACATATCCTAAACACCATCATGCATACCATACCTCTAAATATTGCATGATTTTGCATCTATTGAATGGACATTCCTCATAGTACACTTACATGATGAATGCCCTGAGCCACATGTAGTATTATGACCTATGTTGGTGTAAGTATGTATGGGCATCTATGTCTTGTGTGATGGCCTTGACATGTTATTTTCGCATACCGCATAACTTGTTAGAAATTCTACCCTCGTAGGGGTTCTAGTGACAATTTTTTGGGGTTGCTAGGGTTTTCTTTGTATTGATTGCAACTAATATAGTTATTTGGAGGCCACAAATCTCCCACCGTTTGCTAATTGGGAGGACTAGATTTTAATATCTTTATTTATGGCTTTGATTTATTCTAGGACATCTAGGTGGCCGTGTTCTAAAGTGATATAGTCTATGCAGAATTCACTATTTGCTACTATGGGGGTGTAGGATGTGCTAACATGTTGACCTCTCTTCAAATATTGTCTCGGTACTAGCTTGGGGCGTTAGCCAACCTCCATATGTCTTGCTTCCTCCTCCAAGTCCCCCGTTGAGTTGTGCTCGGTTAGATTCGTTTTTTACATTGGGTTAGGCCTTAATTTAAATAGGCTACTCCATATGACCTTTCCTTGTGAAATATTATTATTATTGTTTTGTTTATTGTATTATTAATTTGTCTGTGTGCTTGATTGAGAAGGGGATAAATATAGATATAGATATAAATAAATGAATAAATAAATACTTAATGACATAGGTAAATATTTTGTATTTGAACTCGTGTGCTTCATATGCTTAGCTTTGTGGGCTTGAAGCATTGTGCACTTAGCCTTGCAACAGTCTCTCTTTGTAGGCTAAGCATTGTGTGCTAAACGTTGTGTGTTGAGACTCTTAGTTGGCTAAGCATTTTGTTGCATTGTGTTTGGATGCATTGCGTGCAGAGCTAAGTCTTGTGTGTTGAGCCTCATACACTAAGCATCATGTGCTAAGCCTTACAGGTTCTAGGTTGTGCCACTTGTACTAAGCTTCATAGATTGAGTGTCGTGGGCTTGAAGCTTTGTATGTTGGAGAGCCAACAACCGTAAACACTACTATGTACAAGGTAGTGTTTAAGATTGTTTAAGGAATCAAAAAAATCTTCAATCTACATATTTACTACTCCTTTTCAATTGATGAGGAGAGGGTATAAACTTAAACGTAAAAATAGAAACAAAAGTAAAAGGAGAAACCTAAAAGAAAGTTATGGTAAAATTAAGAATGAAATTAATAAAAAAAACAAAAATTAAGAAAAGATACCAAACTACATTCAAAACCAAAAAAACCGAGTGGGGTGATTAATAATAGGCGGATTTTAGGGTGGATAATTATTATGAAAGATAATCACCCAAACGTGGAAGAGGAAATAAACTAAATTAGAACATATATGAAGACAACAATAAAAAATCAAAATAATAAACACCATTAGAAAAAGACAAACCAATTAATTACTAATTACCAAAAACTATTAAGACGCTTGCAATGTTGCCCTTTTTGAGACCTCGATCTCTCTCTCTCTCCGAAGTCAACGAAGCTTACATTGAGAGCCCACGAAAAGCTCACCAATGGTTTTAACCTTCAGTCTTTTAGTTTCAACAATAGCACCAAAAAGATGTGTCGGCTCTTGGTATGTTACACCAAGTGAATGTCTTCGTATTGGCTGAGTTTTGCTGCAATATCAATATTGTTGGCCGAGACCTTGACACCTCGCTCTCTCTCTCTCTCTCTCTCTCTCTCTCTCTCTCTCTCTCTCTCTCTCTCTCTCTATTAGAATGTATGGGTTTCTTCCATCACGTCACTGTCGCATTGCTTGTGCTTCACACTCACTTGGTGCAAATGGGATTTGAACCGAAACGGGGAAACCGTACACATCAAGACATGCTAGAGCCCATCCCGTTATCTGTCATTCGAACCATTGCTTCCATGCAACTTCACTCACATGCATTGCGATATGAGACGGTGCGTTGGGGAACAAGTGATGAGCGTGGTCGACTATGCACACTTTGCCCTAAACAAGAGTATCACACTTTGATACAATGCTCTGCCTCATATTCGACCATGCTTTCCACACATATTTGACCAAGCCCAATCCTTGCACGAATTTCTCTCATAACCACAATGTGTACTCTCAATTGCAACATTCATTGGTAAAGTTCTTGAACATAGAGAGTTGCTACTCACTTTCACATGTATCACGTGAAATGTAATATTTTTGGTGTCATAGGTCATATTTGACCTTCGAAAACGAGAATCTCTCTCTCTCTCTCTCTCTCCAAGTCAACGAAGCTTGCCTCAAGAACCCATGAAAAACTCGTTGATGGCTTAAAGTGTTGGTCTTTTAGTTTCAACAATAGCACCAAAAAGATTTGTCGGATCTTGGTATGTTACACCAAGTGCATGTCTTCGTATTGGCAAAGTTTTGCCTCAATATTGATATTGTTGGCCAAGGGGTTCTAATTGACAAGGCGAGAGCGGTCATTGAAGTTGCTAGCCTAGTTAACCCTAACCTTGTCAACTCTAACTATTCACTTCCTTATGTCTACTCTAATTAAGATGCTAACTAATGTTTTATGAAGGCTTAAGTGTCAAACATACACTTACATAAAAGAAAAGTTTTATACACAATATTACTAACCACTTCTTGATTAATAGAGAAGTTCACACAATACATACAAAAGGAGTGATTAGAGCTCGGCTAAGTAGCACTTAACCCTAATCACTCAACTCAAAGAGGGAGAGATCTCTAACTTAGGTTAGCGGATTAAAAAAAACTTTTAAAAAATCAAGAAGAACCTAAAAGGTTACAAAATGTGACTTTCACAACCCTTTGACAAAGCTTTGTCCCCTTTCACATTAAGGTGGCCATTTGCAAATAATATGTCATGCTATGTATGGAAAGGGCTTAGCACGCTCCGACACACACAAACCACCACGCTTGCTCAGGAACTCTCTTTCATGAGGCGAGGCTCCATGTCAATCTTTGTGTACATGTTGTTATCCTACCGTCGTCCAACAAATGTCTTTGAGGCAATTGTTGATATAATACACGATACATGTGTTTTGATTATTGAAGGAGTTTGTCCAACCCACCATACGAATGGGAGACATAACCTTGCCATTCCTTACTAGTAAACGAATCATCAAATGGATTGAGAAGTAATGCAACCAAGAATGCACACTACTTCACTCATATGGGGAAGGGATCTTAAGTACTTCTCATAAATTTAAGTTCACAGGCCCTTTCAAACACATTCAAACACATTGGCATTAGCACCAAAGGCATCAGTCTCTAGGGAAACGGGGCAAGAGACGAAGGTTTTGTCACCAATATAATGTGAAAGGGGCTAAATAATGTCAACAACTATAGAAGTCACTTTTGGTGTGCTTTTGAGGGGGGTAACAGAGTGGATTTAGGTTGCCGAGAAGCTCATATTAGGACTCTTGGAGAAATATGGGTGATTAGCCCACGACATTCATTGCAATGGGTAGATAAGTCGATGGAGTATCTACGAGCAAATTTATATGGGACATGACACGATCGATTTGTGGACAAGGTGTATGACTCGAGTTGATTTGTCGACAAGCTATATGGCTTGATCGATACGATGAAAAGCTATGTGATTCAATCTGTCTACAAGCTATACAACGGACATGACACGATTGATTCGATGAAAAGCTACGTGATTCAATCTATCTAGAAGCTATGCTACGGACACAACACATGATGGATTTGATGAAAAGCTATATGACTGATTCATTCGATTGGATGAAAAGCTATATGACTGGATCGATTCGATTCGATGAAAAGCTATATGACTCGATCGATTCAATTCAATGAACAGCTAGCTATATGACTCGGATCGATTTGTTGATAAAAATGAATTTGAACGCGAATGATTCATGAGCAGGCTTTTGTTGGTGAATGCCAAATGGCAGGAAAATGTTGCCCCCATGGAAATCATCAAACTAGACCTTCGGTTTCACACGCCATCGCCACGTGTGGCAGGGCTTTTGGAAGGATTTTTTCAAAATTTTGACGGGTCGCACTCGCGCAGATTCCCTGCTCCCTGCGAATTTCTGCGTCATCCATTTGTGAGCGATTTCAAATTCCCTTGGTTTACCTGAACCTGCAAAGATTCGCAACTGGGCGATTCTGAATCATCAAAACCCCTCGGCTTGTGTGATTCCGAATCTTCCAAGCTTTTACTCATTTGTTTGACAGATTCTGCAAGGGAATCAGCAAAAGATTCTCATTTTGGGGTAATTTCCAAATCGCGGTGAAATTTTGAAGCTCTTCCCCTCTTCCTGTTTTTTATTTTTATTTTTTGCAGCTCCCCTGCTCCTGACACTGCTTTTGTATTTCTACATACATATTGCACTTGGGTTTGTACATCATTGTTTCTGCATATTCCGCAGTGTGACACCAGTATTTGGGCACTGTGTACTCACTCTTCTTCATTAGGGCAGATCCTATGGTGTGATATCAGCATCTGGGTGGCCCATTATCTTCTTTTGAGTAGATTATGTTCGTGACATTCGCATTTTGGCTGCATAGAATTTCTTTTCAGGCAGTTTTGGCTGTGGGAATAGGATTTACCCTGTTTGGTATCTTCGTTTGGCCAAATTCTGTCGTGTGAAATCTTTATTTGGGCAGCGGTTCTTCGTCCCACCTTTTCACCATGACTGAGGCAGAAAATAATATGGAGCTTGCTTTCCCTCTTAATTCTTCCTCCGAGGATCATGTTGTCTTTACCACTTATGATCAAGAAGATGGTTTTTCTTCATCCCAAAGGCATGTATTAAAAAATGAGAATGGTGATGCTCGAACATGGAAAACCGAGTTTTTTGGTGATTACAATTGGAGTTTCTTGTGTATGCCTCGGTCTCCTTTCAATGGAAACATCCAAACTCCACCATTCTATTCCAAAGATGAGAAAATACCCATCTTCCTGGCCCTTGTCATGGGCCTCCAACATGCCTTAGCTATGGTAAAATCAGTCTCATAGTTTTATTTTATGTTTTACTAACATATATTCTAGTATTTTGGTTGCTGTTCTCATCAATAATATATAATATTGTGGTGTATGAATGCATCGTGAATCCAAAGGTTGGGGGTATCATAACAGCACCTATCATTATAGCTGGATCTGCAAACTTCTCCGACCCAAAGACAGAAGCATGTAAGTTCTACTTCGTAGGTATGAGTTGACAAGATAAGAAAAAAGTGGTTGTATACATTCATTATGTGTTTTCCTTGCCATCTACATTGTAAACACAAAAGGAGCCTTAGGCATTTTGATACCATGATTCGGTTGGATGTTGTGGATTAGGACCTATATTATGAGCTTATGTGAGATACATATCATGATATATATAGCCCCTTTGTGTACATAGCAGTCTTGATGGTGTTAAGTTTGTTTATTCCGCTCACAAATCAACTTTATAATGCAATTGGGATTTTTAAAAGGGGTAGTCTGACATGATTTGGTGATCCATTTGAAGATGCTCACTAGAGACCTATGATGTTTCTTGATCTATCCTAAATCCAGCTAAGTGTCGTTAGGATTTAAAGGTTTGGAACACAGAAGCCTTTGCATTTATATGCAGTTTTGACTATTTACATGAGGGAAGTGATAAACAATCTTGTTAACAATCTTGTTCTGTTTTACAAAACCACAGATCTAGTATCAGCAGCATTGATTGTAACCTCTGTCGCTTCTTTCATCCAGGTTTATCAAATTAAGATACCATACACCAATTATGTAATCGGTAAAAATAAATTGATACCAAGAAATCATAAGTTCGTACATTATCTTTAATGAGCTTTTTAAACATTGGGCTAGGTAACATAATGTATCATAATTGTTGTGTGCAGGTTCAGGTCTGCTATCTGTGATGGGTATATCTTTTGCATATATACCTGTTGGTAAGTCTTTTCTTGCTTTATAAAATGGAAAAAACAAGCAGTGCCACAATTACTTGCAGATTTTCTTGTGTCAAGTGATGTCTCTAGTATTATGGCATTTAGGCTTTTGTTTTTAACAGCCCAACATGTACTTACAAGTTTACAAGCATGTTCATGCAATGGTTCCCCATGTCAAGTCAATGGGTCATGTCAGCAATGTACACAATCTTTGGAAGGACAATGTTATACGGGAGAAGAGGCATACGGTGCCATACTTGGAACCGTGAGTAAAACAGATAATATTTGTGCATGATGCATACACAGTATGTGTAGCAGAACATTGTAAATGAGAAGCACAATTAAATGGTGCCATTTTGACAATCATGTATTAAACTGTTTTGATAGGTTCTTGTAGTATGCTGGTTTCAGACCTCACTTTCATTTCTCTCACCAAAAACTGTACGTCGAATCTTTCCTCCTGTTGTGACTGGAACATGTTTGATTCTTGTGGGGGTTTCGCTTGTTACCACTGGCTTTGAACTATGGGGTGGAGGCCAATATTGTGCAAGCCAGGTATTGCTTTGCATCATTATACTCGTGTATGCAAACAATGGTTGAGTTTAATAGGATTATATATTGCGATTTAATATGTAAATCTCAATCCCATCTGTGATGATTATGTGTTATAATGGTAGTGTAATTGGATGTCTTCCTAGGAACTTAAACCCAAAGGGCGTTGGGTTGTGGTATGGGGAGCCCCTAAATTTTACAAAAATTGTATTAAGAAATGACAAAGAAACTTGTCAGTTTGGATGTTTGAAATAACTGATAAAGGCATTCCTCTCTTAATCACATTGTTCATGTTATTCTTAAATGCTCTTGAGATCTCACTCTTTTACTTGGTTTATGCAATCTCATTTTATTAAATAAAAACCTTACTCCCTTTGAAGTTTATAGCTTTGATCTAAGGCGATAGTGATCCTAGTTTCTCACTTTCACCTAAACATTTCTGTAAACGAGCTAAAAACTTGCAAATCTTATTTCCTGACATCTACTCACGTTTTTTTAGTAAGAGTTAATATTACTAGTGGGAAACCTCAATACGAAGTGAAAACCCACGAAAATAACTATGAGAAATGTATAAAGTGCTGAGTAGACACTAAAGTTCTTAGAAACGTTCAAAGTAAAGAATGTACGTTTGATGTGGGATGTCCCTAAGTTGTAGACAATCGATAGATATTTTCTGAGGAATTCGTTAAAGAAGCTAAATTTCTGAAGTTGGTGTTGACTAAAGACCTTATGATTGGGAGCCATCTAGATGGTCCTAAGAGCTCAAAATCTTGTCCATTGGAGAAAATAAGGATTTTGCCAAAACTTTGCCCAGGAAATTTGAGTAAATGCTTTGGTGAATGAGCAGGTCTGTAATAAGAGTAAGGTTGTTTCCTAACGTCTGTTAGCCTACAACATGTACTCTTGAGAGGATCTATTAGTTCTGATTATGTGTTTCCCTGACTTGTGAAGTGGACACTATTCATTCCAACCATCTTTACTTCACTGATGGGCATTTTTACTCCTCCACAAGGCAGAAACTTGAACTTCCTCCAAAAGATGTTCATATAAGTGTTAGATTTTGTAGTCTTTCTAAATCCATGTTAAGAATCCACTGGCATCAAAGAAAAAGCAAAACAAGTTATCAAATGCCCAAAAAATGTAGGAAAAGAAAGTCATTTTGTTTGGTTTATGAATGTATGCAGGTTCTGACCACAATGGCACCTTGCACTGGAAATGGGGATGTTGTGTTGCCGTTTGGACATCCATATTATTTGGGGCTCGGATTTGTTGTTTTTTTATCATTCATTTTGATTGAGCTATTTGGGTCGCCATTTATGAAAAATACACAGGTAAAGTTAATGGATTTTGAACCCAAAAATCATAAGTCTTCTGTTCTTTTTTGTCTCTTTGGAGGGGGTGGAGGGGGTTCTTATTTACCGGGAAATTGAATTGAACACAGAACATGATGAATATTTTAAGTATTTTTATAATAATGGGCAGGTTATTTTAGCTCTCTTGATTTCAATGGTGGTTGTGGCTATGTCACATGTAACTACCTGTACTGCAATTTGTGAACCTCCTGTATGTGAATCATCCATATGCTATGATATTCTTCCTTTGGTAAGACCAAACAAGTTCTTGATAAAAATCCGAACTCATCGAATGGTGCTGGGATAATAAAAACTTTCTGTTTTAGGGTGTTCATTATAACCGAACGACAAATCAAGTTACTGGAGATCCTACATCCCTATTCCCAAATAGTACCATATGCATTCCACCACAATGTGCAAGTCCAGATTGCTCGGGTTATATTTGCGAATCTCTAAGGTGTATTCAAAATTCTCACTAGCCCCAAATATATTTATATGGTACTAAGTAAAAACTAAATAGACGTGTTGCTAAAACTAATATGCATGTTGTGATACCCTAGATAGAGTCATTTATGCAAGGAACATTATGAATGTGGTTCAAATGTTTGGGCTAGGTATGTAACAGGAAAGCAAATAGCTTCAGCTGATTGGATAACCTTTATATGGACTCGAACGTTTCCGTTCCAATTCTATGCACCAGCTGTGTTGCCATTGCTTGTGGCTTCCATAGTAGCTGCCACAGAGTGTATTGGAGATGTCACTGCAACAACTGAAGCTAGTGGCTTGCCACCTTATGGTACTTTCTTTCCAACCTAATCAATTACATTTGTTTAGTACTTTGCTTTCTATTATTTTTTAGATTGAAATTTGTGAAGCCTGAAACTAATGAAAAGATTTTACAAAAAAGCTGTTTGTAAAAGCATACAATTCAAGGAATTATTTCACAAAAAAGTTGCTTGGAAATATCAAAATTTAAGAAGTCATTAACAAAAAATTTGTAAATCCTGAATTTAATGCATTATTCGAGTTCTTTTCTTGTTTCTGAGTGTTATATAAATGAAAAGCTGGTGCACAACATCATGCTTCACACATGAACATCTCATTTACATGGATATTCTTTATGTTTCGAACATTAATAGAATAATGACATTGTTTTTTGCACATAACATCTCTTGTACGTACACACAGTTTCATTTACATCATGTCGGTGACATCTACTAATATCTATCTACATTTGTTTTACAGGGCCTGATTATGAGAAATCTGTACAAGGTGCATTGCTAGCCGATGGGCTGAATGCATTTTGGGCAGCTCTAGGAACGTGCATACCATTGACAACCTACTCCCAGAATAACGGCGTGATTTCTTTATCACGATGTGCTTCTCGACGAGCAGGATATGCATGTTGTTTCTGGTTGTTTCTCCTTGGTGTCTTTGCAAAGTTTGCGGCTATATTCATATCGATCCCTAATTGCATCCTTGGTGCCCTAACATCTTGTCTAGTTGCTAGTGTCGTGGTATCGGGGATTCATGTGCTTAATTCGAGAGAAGGTTTAACGAGAAGAAATCGTTTTATTGCAACACTTGCACTAGGCATGGGTCTTGGTGTGAATCTAGTGCCAACTTGGGTGAATATTGTAGGTCAAAAAAGTTATCCAAATGAAGGGAACTTTTGGCCTATAGACCCTAACTGGACTCCTGGATATAGAGGTCTTTCTCTCTCCTCTCTCTTTGTCTGTCTCTCTGTCTCTCTCTCTGTGCATGCATATATATATATATATATAATCTCATAGCATCAAAGTCACAAAATAGAGAACCCAAAATTTGGTCGTAAATATCTATCTCATAGACCATTTTGTCTCTGGAAATGTTAACCTTACATTACATTTTCTTTGCCTTCACCCCAAAAACGAAACAAAGCAAAGCGACGAAACCCGTAACGTCATGCAAAATAGTAAAAACAAATGAGATAGAACCAGAAACTCCTTGTAAACAAAAGAAATCAAGGGAAAATCTCAAAAAATTCCTCTCGAAGTATATGCAAAAGAGTTAAAATACAACAAAATTTAAAATAGTTTTTTGACATTCTAGTTTGGAAATGTAATCTGTTGCATATAGAAATCATTTACAAAGGATGTGCTTGATGTTTACTACAGATCACATTAACATTTATAATTTATTGCCAAAATCTCTCTTTCTAATTGGTTGTTAAAGTTTGGTTACATTGTTGCTATGTTTCTAAGCTTTAGGGAGTGAAGCATGACATTGTGCTTTGCATGTTTTTTGAGTAAAGTAGTGCATTTTTGTGTGCCTCTTGACTTCTGATGATCTGATTTCAAATGACAGGTTTGCGTGATGCACTTGTGTTATTCATCTCCAATGGGTTCTCAATGGGAGGTTTCACGGCGTTTGCCCTAAATCTGTTACTACCATTTGAAACCGAAGATGCAGAGAATCACAAACCAAAGTTTCTTGGATCAAAATCAAATTTATAGGAACTTAAAGTTTCTGTTCGGGTTTGCATAGCTTACCTTGGGTTATTATAAATTATGAATGTGCATTAGGCGTACAATACATGAGCAATTATGGGTGTTGTGGAGCAATATGGCAATGAATGTATGTAAATAATGCAAGAAAATTGTTGTAAAATAATTTCTCTTTGTAACAGGCCAATCAATAATGAAAATGTTTGATATGTGAGTCCATTACCTTATGAACTCTTAAATCTCCCTGCATTAAAGGTTTCAAATTATTAACAATCCTTCTGGTAAAGAAACATTGTCTTACTACATTTTCTACAAAATCATGCCTATCATTGAAGCTCTATTTTTGTCTCAAACTCCATAATATCTTGTTTTGCCTTTCATAGAAGCTCCTTAAGAGTACAGGAAACTTTTGAATATCATAAGAGAGAAATCTTTGATGCTATGAACATTTCTTAGGAACATCTTCCAGCTCGAGTATCTAATCTACTTGACATCGAGAATAATATGAACTCAAGGATTTTAGTAATGTTTAAGAGGTAAAATTATCATAGGTAATTTTGAGCAATTTTAAAAGTAAAAGGATCAAGAGGGAGACGATCATAAAATTGAATGAATCATTTGTTGTACATGGAGGTAAATTACTATTGTTTTTAGCATGGTAACCTTGTGTTAAAAACATAGTTTTTAATAACCCATTACACTCTTCAAATACATTATTTGGTAAGCTTTATCTTTCCTATCATCTTGATGAGTTGTTTTGCCTTGAATAAACATCGTAAGTTTTAAAATCATTACACATGTTTACCCATACACTTGGTAACCTTTTTGGCCATTTTTTTGGTTTATTCATGGAATGCTCTTATGTATTTTGGTGTATTGCTTGATTAAAATGTCACTTTGATACCTTGTAATCTTTAGTTTTTGTTCTGCTGTTTTTTTCATCTAAATGACAATATGTATGATGTTCCATGGATATACATTCTTTATGAGTGTAGTAATACATTATTTTAGAAATGATAATCTCACGTGCTTGTTTGTTTCTTGGCTACATTTTTTAGAAATGTAACTAGCGATGGGCACTGTTCGGTTATGTTTCATTTCGGTTTCAAGGCAAAGAAACTGAATTGAAATCGAACCCGGACCGTTTATTTAAAACAAAAACCAAACCAAACCGTTTATAAACTCTCAATATTTAAACCAAACCATTTACGAAATAGTTGAAACCAAACCGAACCATTTAATAGAAAATTTAAACCTAACCACTTAAATCAAACTAATTAAACATGTAAATAAACAAAAATACATTAAATTAAATAAACATTTAAGTTAAATTTATTAAATAAATAAAAGAAACTTTACTTGAACCATTAAATAAAATAAACATTTAAGTTAAATTAATTAAATCAATAATCTATTAAGGTAAAAAAAAAGCTAGCCAAAAAACCTATAAACCTGAGTTTTAGAACCGAAACCGAACCGTTTATCGAAAATCCAAACCAAACCAAACCATTAAATTTTTTGGGAATGAATAAACCGTTAAACCATGGCTTAACGGTTCGGTTTAGTTTGAGCTGAAACCTAGCCCATTGCTAGATGTAACATAAGCATGTGCAGAAACAACAAATGACCCATGGCAGAGACATAGCTAATTGTGTGGGGTTCAAATTAGGCTTTACAACCTAAAAAATTGCCTTCATTTGTTTAGGTCTCTTAGTGTGCAATGTTTATCCAAGATTGGAACAAAATGACAAAATAACCATGTCCTAGACTCATGCCTAGTGCAAGTGTACCTAGACTCATGCTTAGTGCAAATGTCACAATAAATCGGTTTGTCTTCTTAACCCTTCAAGAGTTTGAATGTCCCCACAACTTAAAACGCTTATTAAAATATATAAACATAATGGTGTATTGACAATATTTGTGCTTTCCACCACATTGTATAATTGAAGAAAGGTCTTAAGTGAAGTCGTCATAGGTAGCAAGCTGAGGTGCATGAATTTTGACTGCCATTTCATGGCTTCCTTAGTGAATAAGCTAATAAGAAAATGTCGTTTCACCTTCTATTTTCGGTATGACCATGTTTCCTCTTCTTGGTGTTGCCACATTCCACCAATATTGAAAATGTCTCCCATGCAAATTTGGATCTTTTGAAATTCCTTAGAAGACAAAATGGTTCTTTTTCAATGTCACCATCTTGTTGCTTACTTATATTTCTTGCCTTTGTCAGCTTCCACATTGCTTGTCTTCCTTGATGGTTTAGCTTTGATGACTTAACAATTATACTTATTTTTCTTTGCACCTTTCTTGTATTAACCCCAATTGCCTTAGTAGAACAACAAAAGTGTTTGGGCAATGGTAGAGGGGACAAGGTTGAAATGGCCATCAAAGGATAAGGCATAAGTCAGGACATGCAATGAGCACAATGGCCTTACAATATCCCTTAAGTAGATACCTTGGTAAGATGTAGGTTGGAGAATATACATCAAACAAAGGGATGCCATCCCCCAATGTGAAGTACACTATTGTATATGAGTAGAGGTACTTCGAAACCAAGACTTGAAGTCATTATTATTCCATTATATAAGAATTACAAGTACACTATCTTCTTTTTCGTAGGTGTTTTTTCTTAAACTTCCTTGTTGGAGAGACGAGTAGTTACACGTGGATGAGTATATTGTTTCTCTACTCAAATACATATCCCTTTGTGGTGACAAATTAAATGAGTATAATGTCTCTATAAGTAAATATCCCCATTCAAAACACATGTTAGAGTTGTTCCGAACCACACTAGCACATATTAACTCAATTGGGCAAACCTCTATTCATAAGCTCATCCTTCAACTTTGTAACCTAACCCCTTTGAACCGCTAAGTCTATTAGGTTTTTGCCTTGGTTCAAGTTTTATAACATGAACTATATCCATGTTTTTCCACCCTTTTGATGAAGAAGTGTTATCTTTTAATGATCTATATATTTCATTTTCTTGGGTTGCTCATAGAGAGTTAGATACTCGGGGATCGTTTGAGTACTATCGCTAGGATAGCTCTATGTATTGTATATGCGACGTTTACTCTATGTTCATATGAATGTATATTGAAATAATATAACGGTAACTTTTGAGCATTTTGAACCACTTCACTACAAACTAATTAATAAGATCAAACGTCAAAAAGATAATCCAAAATTTGTGGTTAAATTTGGCTTCCAATTCACAATTCCAATGTCATTCTTGGTTTTTGAACTTATTAAAATATAGAAAAGAATTACACACTTGATTTACAAGGAGCTTGGAAGGTTTCATCCTAAGACTCATAACTTCTCGTCAACTCATTGAAAGAAATTTCTGAACATTAATTTGCTCCACTAACTTGAAATCATTTTAATGCAAGTCACTCGTAGAGTTCTCTATAGTACATTTTTTGGTTTTACATTTTGCAAACTACCCTTGATATGTCCAACCAATTTCAAAGCTATCAAGATCAAGAGAGGTAACTAGATTTTATTATCATCTTTTGAGGTCAAAGATGACCTATGAGACAAAAATATAATGTTTTCATGTAATACATGTGAAAGTGAGTATTGACTCTCGATTTTCAAGAATTTTACTAATGAGTGTTGCAATTGAGAGTTCACATTATGACTGTAAGAGAAATTCATGGAAGGATTGGGTTTGTCAAAGGTGTGTGGGAAGCATTGTTAAAAAACTAAGCATTATATTTAAGTGTGATACTCAAACTCCGAAACTTGTTTAGGGAAAAATGCAAAGTCAACTAGTCTCATCACTTGTGCTCCAATGCCTCGTCTAGCATCAAAGTGAGTATCACTATGTGGTTTCCTTGTTTGGCGAAGAATATGGTTTTCAAAGAGAGAGAGAGAGAGAGAGAGAGAGAGAGAGAGAGAGATTTGCAACAATACACTTTGCAAAAGTATAATATGGTTTTCGTAACTCAAAAAGCTAAAATAGCAACATTCCACTAATAGCTAAAGAAAATAATTTAGTTACACATGAAGAAGTATCCTTCAATCCATGTTTTATGGAACTCACCAATTATATAAGGGCCTCAATTTTGTATAATACTATGCACTTTAGAGATTCAAGTTGTTTTAATAGGATAAACATGGAGCATTTGCTCCAGCAGTATCATTACATTTCTCTTTACAAGGCAATTTCTCTCTATACATGATACTAACTGAAATAATAGTTCAAGCACACCTATACATTATTGAGACACTCACGCTTTTCCTTTGAGAAATGTCACACCCTATAAAATGCTTAGACACTTGGTTTCCCTTAGGGATCTGTACAATTCCCATGTACACTTCAATGATTCCGATATATAACCAAATGGCTCAAAAATATAATTATGTCAGAAGTGTGGGGTTTTGGTTAGGAGCTTGCGCTACCTTTTCAACGCATGGAGTGTATAAACTGAACTACCTACCTTGAAATATTTTTCGCTTAATCAAGGTGAGCTTCAAAAGCAAACCAAATTGCTTTCCCCATTTAGACATTTAGCATATGATCCATCCATTTGATAATGTCTTGTGTGATTTGCTCCCGTTCGGGTTCAAATAGCAAATCATGAAGATATCCATCATAAAGTTTTAAGCTCTTGTGCTCCGATGATGCATGCCAGTAAAGATCTTGCGATGCAAATGGATCAGTTACTAGGTCTGCAGTGCCGTGCATCACTAAGAAAGGAACGGTAATGCTTTTAAGGTTTCTTTGAAGATATGAAGTTATTCTTAGGATCTCAAATCCCGTTCGTACACGGAGAGGCCCAGTGTACACGAGGGGATCGGAATATTTCGCTTGAAGTTGTTGGGGATCTCTTGACACTGGTATACCTCTCTTGTTTGCACCCTTGAATTGGAGGGTTGGAATCAAAACAGAGAACACTGGAGCAAGAACCTGGAAGAAATGATAAGGAATTCTAAAATTTGCGAAGACCCTTTATAAAATAAGAAAAATCACCTGAAATTGCTTTTATACGATAGAGAAATAAAATAAAGAATGCCTTTTTATTTTGAGAAGAAAAAACCCTCTAATAACAGGACTTTACCAAAATACCCCCATGTGCTACAACATTTACTACTATATAGGGGGGTGTACTTGTCTTAAATGACTTCCAACATTCTGGTGAATATCCCAAAACGACGTACAGGGCATTGTTTTGGCGATTATAACTGTCTCAAAATTAACAGAACTTTCTTTGGTCAAAATAGTTATTTCCTTAATATATTGCCAATCGATTAAGGATTGCACTATCTCGCATACAAACATGATGGGTGAATTTGTAAGGAATGGAATGGAGAACCTTGAATATTGGATGTGTTGGCCGCACGCGCAATGCTGGAGATGTCAAAATAATCCCTTGCAAAATCATTTCCACTGAAGGATAAGAGGCCGCCTGCATGTACAAATGCATGGATGATTCACCACCATTCTCAAAATTGTATGAAAAGAGAAAATCCACACCAAAATACCACCAACTTGTTGGGTGTTTACCAGAATACACCTCTTAAGTTGCAAACAATACCAAAATACACCTTTGTAGGACAAGCCTCACTACTATAGGAGTATTCTTGTAATTTATTAAGAGTTATGGGCATGTATGTTTTGTCCCTACTATAACCAAAGAATCGAAAATATAGAATCTTAGTAGACTCTTATCTCTACCTTGGTTGCCAAAAATGGCACCATTAATGATTCCAATGAGGATTTTCAAATATAATTGGATGACATATGAAGCTATTACATTAGGAAATATCAAGCTATGCCCAACCTTCAACGCTACCGCTCCACCTGTGGAATGACCAAAGAGAAAACATGGAATGCGAGGATGCTTCTCATAAACCCAGTGAAGAAAGGCTATTGTATCGGCCACAACATGATCTAGAGATGAAACGTAACCATGTAAGCCATCACTGCCTCCATGCCCTGTTAGGGAAAAACAAAATAAGTAGAAACACATCTATGTATTTACTCACATTAACAACTCTTCGAGAATCACTAATCAACATGCATGTTAATTATATAATGTGCATAATCTTGTATAGTTTATGAGGGTGGGAAAAAAGGTTCGTCCATTGGCATGAAAGAAAAGCATAATTTATAATTAAATGACCATGATGATGATGATTAATCCTTGGCATCAGGAAACAAGTTAAACTAGTGTCAAAAATGCATTGAAAAATGGCAACGAGAAAAAAAGAAAACAAAATAAAATGTATCACAAAGCTTTCTATCCATGAAGTACCTAAAATCCTGATTGTGTAAATAAACCCAGGAGCTAGAATTTGAAAATACAATATACCAAATAGAAATTGAAATAAGAAACTAACCAATCCAATCCATCGCATAGACTCCATAGCCTTGAGAATTCAATTGCAGAGCAAATTGGACATACCTACCACTGTTTTTTTATTATTATACCAGCATTACAGATCATGTGAGAAATAATCCAGAAAAAAATGAAAACCAGAATCAAGGAAATGAATTTTTTTGGATTTGAACAAATTTAAGGGTTTTGAAAAAGCTCACGTAATCTCATGAATGTAGACAATATTGTCAATACATACATCTTATATATTGATTGACAGATATCCATTTATGTTTCTGTAAAAATTTCTATACAATGAGCAATTAGCTCACACATAATTATGTTAAGTAAATATGTTTGTACATAATATAAAACATGTCTCTGCATTTTATTGTACAATTCAATCGGACATCAAGATCTACATCAATACAAGTCTTTTTAATGTTACTGATTATTATGCTTTCTTATTTGTAAAGGTCATAAATACAGACCATTACTTATACATGACCAAGGATCCATATTCAAGTACACAGTTTCTGTGATGGTATGAAGATTATTCGTTTATTGTCATTAGGATTTCATTTTAATTACAATGACTTAATTACCAATTGATCTCTAAATAGAAGGCGTGTTTTTCTTAACCAGCCATAATAGAAGCTTAATTTCCTCACTCTGATCCTAATTAGAAAAAGCATGTCGTATTTGAGAAAATTTTGAAGGTCCTTTTCTTAATTTTACTCCAGATTAGAAAGTTAATTGCGAATAAGTAGCTTCAGCTAGGACCTAGAATAACATCCTTGATTATGATTACTCTAAACCCCCCTGTTGCATATTATTCTCCTAAACTGTATGCTCCTAAACTTATTTTGTCAAAATTACATTCAAGAGTTTAGGATATTTTAAGTGATGTGCCTAAACCCCCCTGTTGCATATTATTCTCCTAAACTGTATGCTTAATCCTCAATTTTCATGCGATTAAGAACCCAGACATTATTACATGATACTTGGGAACAATTTTGACAGACTGTTAATCAAGTATACCTACCAAACTACAAAGTCTTTTGAATTTTGATCTTCTTTATAAATTTTAAGGGGCCAAAATATCAAGTATAACAAGACATTCATATCTAAAAACTAAAGGGAAGGCAGAGCATCAGGTTCAACATACCTATGCTCATTTAGACCATGTAGGAGTACCAAGATCCCCCTGCACAAGAAAACCAACCTTAGATCAATAAAGAAAATTCTTGAAGTTTAACCATTTTGTTGATTAGATCAACAAAAGAATTGAAAATTTTATCAACAAAAAATTCAGGAAACAACCATTTCTACTTATCTTACATACATTCATAGGTAATCACATTGGACATATTCCAGTTATGAGAATTACAATTTTTCTTTTACTCATCGTATATCAAGAGGTTCTTGGGAGCTGTCTAAAACAAAGACAGTTACTCTTGGGTATTATGTTAATTATCCCTTTCTTATTTGATTTTGCTTTTACTTTTAATTTTGATATTGAGAATACATTCACATACACAGCACATTTATTCCTTTCTTATCAAACGTGAATATGAATAACACACGTTTATCAAAACAATTGCTATTCATTGTCCAAATTTCATTTTCTCCTAGAAAGTCTAGATGAAGGTTTGTACATGTTTAGTATATATTAAAGTTCTTCATTACTATACAAATACTATACAACACTTTGTATTGTAAATTCTGAAACCAACATATCCAAACAACACAAACAACCTGATATACCAAAAACAATACCATAACCAGAGAACTGCATATTAGACCTTCATATTATTTAAAATTATTACACCATAATCTAAAATCTGTGGGAAATTAGTAGATATTTTCTTGCATGCTTCTATCTGAAATTCGAATACTGACACAAGAAACAAAAGAAGTAAAATAAGATATTCTAAAATATTGAAACTTCTCGTAAAGAATATTATATTATATTAATACTTAGTAGCTTCATTATGTTTCTCCCAACAAATCTAGATGAAGGTTTATTACCTTTTAGTAAAAACAACAATCATCTCAGAATCCCAACATTAAAATAATATGAATCAAACAACAAAACATATATCTCAATTATAAACCTTCAAATATTTGGGATGTACACTAATAAAATATTTCAACAAACTTGAATGAAGGGATTTATTATCTTTTGTCTCTTTTTGCACACTTTTCGTAAATTTGACGAACAAAATGTATAAAACAATGCAACCAAAAGATTATACAACAAGAAAACAGTATAATAAAAAATAATAGCATTACAAATTACTGCATATTGTTTCTCTGAACAAAGGATTACCACCTTTCAGTAAATTCGTATTTTTAGGAACAAGTTATATGATATGATACGTGAAAACAAAGAACATGCATGCATGTGCGAACATACATGCATGCACACATGTGCGCATATATTAGATACATACATGCATATATACCTGTGTACATACATAAATACATGCATACGTACACAGGTAAATACATACATACATGTGTGTATCAATTAGATACATGCATATAACTCTGTATGCACATACATTTATGTAGTATGTCCATAAAAACAAAAAACAATGTAATTAGAAATCGAAAGAAGTGAACTTACTTCATATCATTACTCCCATTTGAAGGAATCCAAGATTGAGTGAAAAGTGTCTGACTTCTAGAGTTCAAAAAAAGCTGATTTTCCCAAATAGACGAAAATCTCTCATTCAATTTAGAATCCTTATTAAAAGTCCTCAGATTATGAGCCAAAACCCTTCTGTGCGAATTAAAAGCTCTGTTTCTGAATAAAAAGTACAACTTTTTTCTCTTCTTCTTCTGTTTTCGTGAAGAAACAGCGCATTCTTCTTCTTCTTCTTCTTCTTCTTGGATTGATCTGAACACGGGCGATGGACAAGCATGAGAGCTCTTCGATTTGCAGAGAAAAACGATCGATAAAATGAGGGAAAAGAAGGAAAATGTAACTATTTTGATGGCATAAAGGCGAGATTGGATGAAGGTAAGGAAAGGCGAGGCTCTGTGGAGAGAATCCATTTCTTTTGGGGGGGGGGGCAGGCGATGAAGAATTAGGGTTTCTTTCCCATAATCCGGATGTGGGTTTCGATCAAAACTCTGAGAGGATGGTGAAAGAGAAGGCGATGGGGTTCGTAGAGAAAGGAAGAAATAGCAGAATTATGACAAATATAAAACATATGCTTATATTTCTCACAATCTACTTATCTATGCTTCATCAAGGTTTAGGCCCCTAATCACATGAAAATTAAGGATTAATGCCCATAATTAAGAACACTAATTATCAAACACAAGATAGCCAAGATTATGTATGTCCGATAATTAGTACCTCTACTTGCTTCGATTGAAAGTTTGGTTGCCTAATTCGATTTCGAAATCAGTAAATAAAAACTCAAAATCATTGTGAGTTTCTTCACCATTATGCCTTCTCTAATTATAATCCTAATTCCTTCTCTTTCTAATTGGAGAGCAATGATTAATTAAATCTTATTATTAAGGAAAGTTGGTTGTTTGATTAGAGCGCGATTAGTAATCAAATACTGTCATTTGATAAGGTTGCTTTCTATTTATAGAGAAATTAACTTTGTAATTAGCAAAACTAGATTCTCTATGGGGCAGTTCTTTCTATTGGGTCCTACAAATCTAGTAGATTTTCTAACTATGGGCACTTCCTTTTATTAGGACCTACAAATCAACTCCTATTTGTGTTCCATTTAAAATGACTTCATTCGAGTTTCCTAATGGCCTTGGATCCTATTCTTGACTACCACACCCACTTCAAGTTTTCCATGGGGTTTAGGGTTTAGGGTTTCCTAATGGCCTTGGATCCTATTCTTGACTACCACACCCTAAACCCTAAACCCTAGACAATCAAGGGCTTCCTTTAAATTTTAAGTGGGTTTTGTGCCCCAATATGTTGCATACAAAAAATAAAAGGTTTTACCTACAAGTATAGTGAAAGTTCATAACCTTAATGAAAATGTATATTAAAACATGGCATCTACATGCTAAAGCATAATACATACTCTTTGCCTTTATACAACATATTAGATACTTGGATACCAATGAGCAATTTAGTATGCCACTAATCTAGCATATCATTCATTGGTTAGGGTGGATGCAATGTCCGCAAAATATGAGGATATCATTCTGATCAATGCTAACGTTGAGCTAAGAGAGACGAAAGGACAATTGCAATTGTTGTAACTACCACAAATATTAGATTGTCAATACCGTCCTCACCAATAATAGATTAGTACGTCCACCCAACATTGCCTCAAGATGATCAATCACACCATCACCCTACGTGGCCCTTGGCAACCTCATTTGCAACCAACACCTTAGGACCTCATGCCCCCCAAATAGAGATGGTGCTTCATTTGCAGTTGTGTGGCCACTTCAACAATAAATGTTTGTTGCATAAGCCGACACCAAAGGAAAATTCTCGGCTACAAACATCATTAGGGCCATTGTTGCCAATTTCTAGCTACATGTACACATTAGACAATAGACAATGAGCCACAACATTGTGCTATTCAAAAGGAGTGTATGACATCAAACCCAAACATGGGTCCAAGAGACCAACATCAACAAGGCTTTCTTGCATGGACGTCAACAATGTTGTTGTTAAGTACCACATTATTGAACTTTGTCAGGCTCCTCCAATAGTGCCAAATGACATTTGGCTCACCTTCCAAGGCAATGAGATGACACTCCCTCGTAATAGTCTACTATGCCTTATATATTGCTTGGTTTTCGTACACAACTAAACTAGAGCTTGATGGGTGTCACCCTGTCTCTCGACCACATTAGGACTGCCACAAATGAAGTGTCCGACCGTGTGGGGTGGTCTTCACGAACCTCACCCACCACCAGCTCTCCGGTTAACTTGGACAAGCAACACTCCCCGATTTTGACCCTTTGTATCAATGCATTTGACATGTCGGGAGCTGTCATCAACAATGAATCCAGTGCCAATACCATCAACGAGAGCATGCCTACCGATGTTTCCCTTCTCCGCATTTGCGTGGAAAAATTTTGCTCACAGAACCACTTGGCCTAATCAAAGATATGGTAGTCCATGCCCATAGAAACCTAGTCCAGGTTTTTGTTTTGGTCATCTGTCGCTTGACCAAGTCTAATGCCTACTAGCCACAACTCCTCATAGATCATCCCTTGGTGCAGAACGTGGGCAAAGTCAAACATGATTGGCAACACTGAGTGCTCTCTTTTTCCGTGGCACACTACAAGAATCAACATGTGCCTAGATGGCATGGTGGGTAGGGATAACCAAGCATACTTGGTCCAAACACCCCAATTTAAGATTGAGACGCATCAAGTGGAGACCCAATTTCAGCACTTGCTCACCATGTTACCCCACCAACAAACCCACAAATTAGCCCTTGCAAAGTGGCCAACTCTTTTGCCGAACTCATGCTGAGTAGTGACGTCATTGCCAAACATACCAAAGCATGACTAAATGTGTTGGATCCCAAGTCACACGGGTGTCTTAATGAGTGTAGGAAATTAAATATAGAGGAAGTAAACTTGTGATCAATGGAGGATCCTTGACCTGTCACCAAAAAGGGTGTGTTGGTGGCCATGGTCATGTTGTTTTGATAAATGACCATTCAGACCATGTTCCAGAAAGAGTATCATCGAAATCTTTGAACCTTTCATATATGTATTTACGCAAGTTTTCCCAAACAACCATTTACTCCACTCGATACAAGACCTGAATGTCGCCAAACGCACATTTAAGATATCATTGAGGAGACATATTGTTATGAATCTTGACAAAGTCAAAGTGATCAAGAAGGCTTTACCTCTCACAAATGTAAAGCCTTCTTGTCGATGATCTCTAGTAGATATGGCATAGTTGGATGTTGCCATATTTGACAAATTTCTTGATGCCTTTCCATGTTGTAATATCCAATGAATCCCATTGACCTAAACAAACACACGAGGACAAAATGTGTGAAGGTTTGTTCATGTGGAATCAAGGTCATGTGTGCTTCCGCGATTAGGATTGCATTGAGTAAACCACAATCCGAAGCTAAAAATAAATAAATAAAATCCTAAGTACATTGCTTTCACTCATTCATCATGCCACATGAAACTTTTGTGATTTCTTGATTCTTTGCTTTTTGGTATCACATTATTTTGTTTGGTGTATGTATATGTCGAATATGGGTATATAATGGCCCTGTTCATATTGTCCCTTGGACAAACTAGGCTAGGACAATTCTATAAATATGTGAAAGGGAAATTGCCCTATCCCAATTAGTATATAATGGGCTTTGTAACCTAGTTGTTGTGATTTTGTTGCCTCCATTTGTTGTGACTCGAAGTTCAAATTAATACAGTTACATACTTGCTTGTGCCATCACTATTTCTTCTTCTTTTCCTCTTTGACTAGTTAATCTTGTGTTGTGATCTAGTTGTCTATTGTTCTTAATCTGTTTCCTATCTACTCTCAGACGATCTTCATAACTAAGAGTGCTAAGATACTATTCTGCATAAGACGGCCGTTTGCAACATCTGGTATTAGAGCTTGGCTTTTTCTTGATCCCGCTACCGTCGTCTACTTTGTTCTTCATTAGCAACTCTCTTTTGTCCCTTTCGAAGACAATTTTTGGTATAACAGATTCACCGTTTATTGAAATCCTTCGTTTACCAACTCTTCACAAGATCATAATCATCAAAGAGAAACACCTGGAAAGTCTGCACTCCATTATTCTAAATCACTCTTGAAGTAAGCCAGTTGGCTGTACTTTACTACTGTGATTGTAGCCGCTCGGAGTGAATCTTCATTCTGCAAGTTCTACCTCAATCGTGCTCCATCAGGTTAGATGACAATTGAATAGGTTGATCAACGCTATTCACTCGCTCATCGTAATCACTCGTAGCAGATTGGATTCCAAGGAACAACCCTTATTAGTGCTTCATTCAGCTAGACGACGTTCAGGAGGACCAATCGGCTCCGTCCCTCTCATCATCATAGTCACTCGAAGTAGGATTGGCCTAGATAATAGGCACAAAATTTGTGCTTGACATCTCAAAATCAGCATCAAAATCAAATCAACATATTCATATCCAACTCGAGAAGCCGATTCGACTTGTGTTCAAATCTGACTAGAATGATATCAGGTGAGCCAGTCGACTGCATCCCACCACCGTTTGTAGTCAACTCCGACACAGATGGCAACAACATCCGGATCATCAGAGATGAGTCTAAGGAAGCTCGACGGATCAAACTTCAATTTTCGGAAAGGGCAGATGCAAGACTATCTGATAATCAAGGGTCAAATAGATCCAATCGAGTCAAAAATTCCTGCAGGAGGAATCAAGCCAAATGAGTGGACAAAACTCGACAATATTTTTTGAGCCAGCATTCGAATGCACTTGTCGGGGCCAATGTACTTCACAAGGCAATCGTGTCTGAGAGTCTTTCAACTGTGAAAGACACTCTCGGACACCTATGAAAAGAAGGTAGCCGCCACAAAGATAAATGTGATTCTGCCGTTATAATCTTCGGATGAAAGAATCCGATTCGGTCCAAGTACACCTCAACGAGTACGAAAGCTGAAGTTCCCAAATCTCGGCTCAAGGGACGACCATTGAGGATGAACAAAAAGTGATGCTTTTTATGAGTAGTCCCCCTTTGTGGGAAACTTTCGTCACAACCATGTGCAATCCTAACTGAAGATGCTTGGAGGAAATCGTTTGCAAAAGATTCGGCAAATGACGCTTACGTAGTACAAAGTTTAATTGACTGATCGAACAGTTGAGGAAGAAGTTCTTCCCGAATGTTGGACAATCAACGAAGTCAGAGCAAGTCTCGGGAAAATCGAATTTGCAACTATTGCAAGAAACTAGAGGGCATCAAAGTTGATTGCCACGCACTCAAAGCAAAAAACGATAAAACTCAACGAGCTGATCAGAAGAGTGGTCGGCATGAGGAAGTTAATTACGTCGGCTCTTCGGCCAAAGTATTGTCAAACGACACGAACATCTTGTTTATCAAACACTCAGTCGAATCAGAAGTTCTGCTTACGATTGAAGAGTCAAGCACTTAGCTCCTCGATTTGGGTGCATCCTATCACGTGATTCCGCATACATCCCAATTTCGGCAATATTCGGCCTGACACACCAACTCTGTTTGAGTCAGAAACTCACAACATTGCGCTATAATCAGAATCGGCACGATAGAGCTCAACCTCATGGGTGGCTCTACAATAGTACTACACAATGTTCAACACATAAATGAGCTCTCAAGACCTTTGATCTCAGTCAGACAACTCGACGAAGGCGGCATCCATGCCAGCTTCTCATTAGGAGGGTGGACACTCCGCATGGGGAACCTCTTGCTTGCTTGAGGCCCGAAGGTACATTCACCGTACCTATTATATGTCACACTCAGAGAGGGTGACTTGTTTTTGGTGTACATTCCTATGTCGTCGCTATGGCATGGACGACTCAGAGACCTTATCAAGGCCGGGATCATACATTTATCCAGAGCCGGATACATCCCCAAACTCTTATTCCACGATCATCAATTCTATGAGCATTGTCGGTATGGTAAATAGATAGTTGCACCACACCCGACAACAACACCGAGAGAATCAAGTCCACTCGAATGCTTGTGGCCCTATGCCACATCAGTCTCTCGGCGGTGCCTTGTACTTCATTAGTTTTATTGACAATTCGACTCGGAAGGTGTGGGCTTATCCGATCAGAACCAAAGATTGGGTGTTCTCGGTCTTTTCCGAATGGCTCGCAATGGTAGAAAATTAGTCCAGTCAAAAGCTAAAATGCCTTTGGACCGACAACGCAAGAGAGTTCAAGTCAGAAGAATTCGTCAAATTTTGCCGACAGTGCAGCATTAGACGTGAATACACGACACCACACAATCTGGAGCAGAACGGAATTGCCGAGTGGATGAATCAGACAATTCAAGAATGGATAATATCCATGCTCCAACACTCTGGATTGTTGGATGGCTTTTGGGCAGAGGCCCTAGTTATGACAATACACATAATTAACATATCGCTAAGTAGGCCTCTAGGACTTCAAGTACCTTAGGAATTATGGACCGACAGGAACTTGCTAAATTATGACAAGCTGAGGATTTTTGGATGCGACGCATACGCCCTCATACTAAAAGATGACCACGGAAAATTAGAACCAAGGTCCATGAATTATATTTTCTTGGCTATGGACCAAACGACGGGATCAAATACCGACTTTGGGACCCCAAGCACAAACAGATCATCCGAAGTTCGGACGTAGTGTTCAATGAGTCGGCTATCCACAAGACGGTCGGAAGGCCTATTGAAGTCCGAAGGGTAATCTCTTCAGAATTGCCGATCCTTCACGAAGGCCCAACCCGTAATACGAGATCGGATTCACGGGTAGCCGAATCCTCTCGCACCGACTCGACATCGCTTGACTTGGCACAATCAAATGATTCGGCTTTGGACCAACCGAATTAGACACTCGTTGCAACTAGTCCAATCATACCTCGAAGATCCAAGAGACAGTCACAGCCCTTGGAGAGGTACTCTCCTGGAATCTTGTCGGATGTCGGTGAACCGACACCATACGAAGAAGCATCGATATCAGCCGATTAGGCCACATGGCATCTGGCGATTGAGTCGGAAATGAACTCCATTCGGGCAAACAAGACTTGGGATTTGGTTGAACGGCCGAAAAATTGACATGCTCTTCCGTGCAAGTGGGTCTATAGATTAAAAGAGACATTTAATTCGGTCAACCCAAAATTCAAGGCTAGACTAGTAGTGAAAGGATTTCGACAAGAATATGGCGTCGATTTCGACAAGATCTTTTCACTTGTGGGGAAAATGATGACCCTTCGATTTCTACTCGACATAGTGGCAGTCGAGGACTTAGAGTTGATTCAGCTAGATGTAAAAACAACCTTCCTCCATGGCGATCTAGAGGAAGAAATTTTTATGGAGCAGCCTAAGGCTTTGTGGAATCCAGCTAGGAACATCTAGTGTGTCGACTCAAGAAGAGTCTATACGGCCTAAAGCAGCCACCGAGACAATGGTACAAGAAGTTCGGCGACTTCATCCAATCAGTTGGGTTCTCAAAGAGCGATGAGGACCGTTGTCTCTTCACCAAAACATCTCGAGATGGGTCTCCCATCTTCCTCATCATCTACATGGACGACATGTTACTCTTTGGTCAAGCAGAGAACTCGTTGAACTTGTTCGGCAATTGCGGTTGAAGTTTGCCATGAAGGACCCTCGGTCTGACAAGACACATTCTGAGGATGAAGATAAGTTGTAATCAGAATCGACAACAATTGTTTTTGTCTCAATCCGACTAATATACTGGACGTGTCGGATAACGCTTTAACACGCAATCAACCAAATATGCTTCGACCCCGCTCCCCATTAATCTTCGGTTGTCTCAACAAGATTTTCCTAACATCCGGTTCGGAGGGGGAAGATCTGAAATCGGTACCGTATGCACTAGCAGTCAACTCCTTGTTGTACCCGATGGTTGCGACACGACCTAGCATTGCTCATGCCGTCGGAGTCGTCAACACATTTATGCACAATCCTGGTCGATCGCATTGGAACGCAATTAAGTATGTGTTTAGATACCTTGTGGGCACAAAAGACTATGGCATCCTATTCAGCCCGAATGATACATCAGGCGTAGTCGGTTATACCGACTACGACTTTGTCGGCTGTTTGGACAATCAAAAATCAACAACCAGATATTGCTTCAAATTCGGCAATGGAGCAATCTCGTGGAAATTGAAACTTCAGGAGTGCGCTGCCACACAAACAACCGAGGCCGAATACGTAGCCACATCCAATGCAGCGAAAGAGACTTTATGGCTCGGTCGGTTGGCGCACACGTTTTGACAAGTCGACTCTAACTTAGGTCCAATTGTCTACAACGACAGTCAAGGTGTTGTTGCTCTATCGAAAAATCCGGTTCATCACAACGCCTCCAAGCATATCGACATTCAATATCACTTTGTTCGGGACTATGTCATTTCAGGGAAAATCAGCCCTGAGAAGATACCTACAGTCGATAATGTCACACATGGAATGATCAAGTGTCTTTCGGCGGATCGATTCTAATCCCTTCGGCACCAGATGGGCGTAGAGAAGAATCAGTTTGATTCAGTCAGACATTTAGAATATTTTCGGACAATCGACATCGATAGTTCAAAGCTCGGCTTCAGTTCTTCCGACTCCGGCCGACTCGGCCTTCTACTCTCGGATTTTGCCGACTCAAACAAAGCCGATATGTTTGATAACTTTGTACAATCTATAATTCTTATTTATAGATTTTTGTTGTATACGCCCATTACGGGGGAGTGTCGAATATGGGTATATAATGACCGTATTCACATTGTCCCTTGGACAAACTAGGTTAGGACAATTCTGTAAATATGTGAAAGGGCAGTTGCCCTAGCCCAGTTAGTATATAATGGGCTTTGTAACCTAGTTGTTGTGATTTTGTTGCCTCCATTTGTTGTAACTCAAAGCTCAAAATAATACAGTATTTCTTCTTCTTTTCCTCTTTGATTGGTTAATCTTGTGTTATGATCTAGTTGTCTATTGTTCTTAATCTGTTTCCTATCTACTCTCTGACGATCTTCCTATATGTCATGAGTTCATTAGAGAAGAATTCCCCAATGCCATCATTGTAGCTAGGTCGCTCAAGAGCCTACAAGTCATACAACCATTCCCCATTGTCATGATGTGATCGGGTCATAGAATTAAGAAACCAGCCAAAGTATTTGGCTTCTAACAAATTAAAGAGATCTAGCAAGTAGGAAAGGTGATCACAAAGAGCATAAAAGTGAGTTTCCTCTTATATTTCTCCCTCTTCATGTTGAGATTGGCGGTCCATGTTTTGCCAAGTGTCACTCTCCACTATCGTATTGTCCTTCTCCCAATCTTATATATATACAAGGGATGAGATAGCTTGGTTTATATAGAATTTCTATTCTAGTACAGATAGAAGTTAGCATCAATTTAATAATGATGGAAGAGTATACTTAATTCAAAGACAACGTCTATTTATAAAGTCAATGGTGGACTTTTAACACATTGTGTCCAAGGAGTGTGTGTAGTCATGACTCATGCATGAGGTATGTGGTTGAGCTTGGTATCTCAATACCATAGACATTATATGTACCTCCCAACAATGTATGTCTCCCACCTAATATTTTTATAAGTATCTCTTCCTCAATATAGTACAAGTTGTTAAACACTTTAATGTATAATTGTTTAAATTTTGTGTTTCCTAATATGTAGGAAATCCAGAGTAATGAGAACATAGAAGAGGTGAAGTGAGAAGAAAGGATCAACAAAAGATTAAATATGAATAGAGTGGATGGAAACGATAAACTAGAGAAGACTAGCAATGTTGTCAATTAGAGTTTATTATAAGATACGATGTACATAAAGGTTTTAGAGATTCATTTATTTGCTTGAAATTGTCAATATGTACATCTTTTTTCATAGATTTTGCCAAGATCACTAGGCAAAAGATAGAGCACGCAAAGAGAAGACAAGAGGGTGAGAAGAAAATGTGGGCAAGGGCATAGGAAAATTGTAAAAACTAAACCATTTTACCTATTGTGGAAGAGCATCAATTCTCGTAATGTAAAGGATATTGATTTTAGTTAGATACGTGTCAATTATAGTGAGGAAAACACACCAATTACAACACAAAAAGTGCAACAATTAGCTAGATGTTAATTCAATAAACAGAAATGATGCCTTGTTCAAAGATCAACTCAATGTGTTATATGCCAATAATACAATCTTATTTTGTTATGTATATATACTGATTGATTGTGATAGATTGTGGCTACAATTAACTCGTAGACATGATTGGGACATGTCAAAAGTAGTAGTAGATACAATACAAGAGGGATTACATTATTATCATTTACAATGACATCCATACAACACAAACACACTTTTTACACTAGGTTGTGCATTCAAAGAATACCTTATTTTCGAGATAATAGGTATACCATGAGCTCGAGTTGAGCATCTTGAATACCCAATTGGTTAAAACGAGGATTAATACACTTAAAATTTCAACATGCATGGGCACAATACCAACTAGGAATCAAAGTGATTCCCTGAAGGACCGGCACACATTATGCTTAAAAAAAGGAAATTTTGCATAGCACAATACCAACTAGGAATCGAAATGATTCCTTGGAAGGATCGGCACACATTATGTCTAAAAAAGGAAAATGTGCATAGCACAATACCAACTAGGAATCGAAATGATTCCTTGGAAGGATCGGCACACATTATGTCTAAAAAAGGAAAATGTGCATAGCACGATACCAACTAGGAATCGAAATGATTCCCTGGAAGGATCAGCACACATTATGTCTAAAAAAGGAAAATTTGCATAGTACATTACACACATGAGAGACAGAGAGAGAGAGCTCGATCCGAAGGTGCGCATCCGAAAGATTCGAGAGCTAGGAATTTTCTTTTGGGTGAAAGGAGGCAAGACATTTTTAAAAGATCAATCCTCGTCCACGCATCATTTAGGGGGATTGTCGTGTGATCACCCGATGGCACAATTCGGGTCATATGCGGGAGCAGAGGCGGGAGCAGAGGCGGTATGACAACACCGGAATTTGGCAAACATGTAGCGGTATTGGCGTTGGTAGAAGTTTCGGAATGAGTCGCGGATAAGGCTCGGGTGGGTCACAGGGGACGAGCCTTTCAACACGAAATGATTCCCATCGAAGAAATCTGCCGAATATTCCTCGTACTCTTCCATGGGTTTGAACCCTTGGAAACCTTGGAATGGGCTACATGTCCATTCCCACCCACCTCTCCTTAGATCCATCACTCTCTTCCCATCCTCCTCCTCCTCCAAGGCTTTGTGATACTCTTCCTCGGTCATTATCCTCATACCCCCGATCCACTTGCAATACGCCTCAGCTTCCGCCAAGCTCACGTACACCGCGTGTTCCCCGATCTCTTCCCAATGCTTCGTCGTGTTCACACCATGTATGTAGAACTCACCCCCCACTTTGGACCATGTCGCCGGCCACTTGTATCCGTTCTTCTCAAAGTAACGGAAATCGTCCAGCCTCGCCCAATTCTCTCGTTTCTCGTACCCACCGTCCTCCACAAATGCCATGAACTGCCGTATGCTCACGGGCTTAGAGCTCACCATGATCGCATCCGGAACATGCCTCTCGACACACGGCATCTCGTTGTCCCACATAAACACCACGTCTGATGGCTCCGATCCCATGACCACTTTTCCCGGTGGTATGAACACATTTGTAGCATCATCATTAATACCCTTTCCATTGGTGGTGGTGAGGACATTATCATCATCATCACCACCATAGCTGCCATTACAAAACAGCTCCTTCCGAGGTTTCATGCACCCATGACCATTGTTACCATATGGGTGATACTCTCTTCCAAATTCTGCTTTGGTTTGTTGGGCCAGCATGTATGCCAATGTCTCCAGATGCATGCGCTCATGCTCGAGGAAGAGGCGAACGCGGTACATGGACAAGTGTCCCTTGTCGAGGGACTCTAGTATCGAAGATCTCACACTCTTCACATACGCTCCAATGCTCTCCCGGGATGGCCATTGAGGAGGAAGGTCCGGGTGGTCGTGACATATTGTAGGGTCCAAGACATTTGGGTCGATACCCCTTGAAAACATCATGTCGAAGTCCGAATAAGGGTTTGTCGGAGGAAGGTGAAGAAGCCGGGAGCTCGCAAAGGCCGCCACATGCCCACTATGTGCATCATCACATTGTTACGTTATGTGAGCATGTGATTCAAATTACAAAGATATGGTTTAGTACACTAATCAACACATGGTGTTTTTGTGTGATGCAAAACAAGACATTAGGTCACACCTTTTGACAAAAATTAGAGCAAAGAGAATTAACCAAAAAAGAGACCAGCTAGAAATAACCAATTAAACACTTTCAACCATCTAGAGACCCCAAAATAGAGAGGAAAGGTATGTTTTAAGTAAAAAAAACACAGGGGGCATATAATCTTGATAGGACATTTTCCCAAAGAATGAAAGGGTTATGTATTTGGATTGACACTTATTAATGGAAATATGAAGGGGGAAGTACCTTGATAGGGCATTTTGCCATAGAAGAAAGGGCTATGTATTTGTATTGACACTTATTACATAATGGAAATATGACGGGGCCAAGTTTGAAGTATGGCTTACTAGTAGAAAAGGAAGGGGTGCCGGAGGTCGATTGGGCGTGCCGACCAATCTTTGATCCCATTAAACATTGCATCTGTATCACTCCAACAAGATGAAAATGCTTCTTGGGCAGAATACAACATTTGGCAACTGTATGTTTTGTTCCTCCAAGCCTCTTGTATGTAGAAATTAGACTGACTGGCGAGCTCCTCGATATCGCGGATCGAGAACTTTCTAGAAATCTCCACTAGAACACCCTCACCCTTTCTGAGCTCAAAAGCACAACAAGCAACACAAAAACCAAAAAATAAATATAAAAACATGATATATCCTCATAGCAATGCTTGTATGAATGAGAAATACCTCATGTGTGTGTAACTAACTACATATTTTGTTATTCAAATATCTAGGCCTGTCTAGGGTATACATAACATCATATTTTCATTAGGGAAGCCTCAAATCTCAACCATGATGAATGACCATTTAATCAATAAGAACTATATACATATGTTTAATACCTCAGGTGAACATCATATCTTTCGATAGTTATGTCGTTGCAAAAAATTACCCACATTTCCACTCGTCTCAATTCCTTGTTAATCACCACTTGATATTTCCAAGAATTGTGTTCTTCTTCCGTGACGTCATACCCTAAAAGAGACAATGCATTCCTCATCCCATTCTTGATGAACAACTCGGTGATACCTTCATCGTCATGGTATGCTTTGTAAAGAATTTCTTCTTCTTTCCATAGATCTATATCCAAAAAACAAATAAATAAGTGAGTTTAAGTGTTCACTCAACATTTACAAACACAATTGTTGGTAAAAAAAAACATTAGTTTAAACTCACTTTGACTTTAAATTTTGATTGCTACGAAGGAAACCTAAACTATTGACAATTCAATTTTGAATTAAGTCAAGTTACTCGTCACAAGAAATGATATATAAATCTCGTATGTGGCTAGAACCAATGTTGTCAAGAGAAATATCCAAATTAACTTTGCAATAACAATTGCCGATGTTGAATGAAAAATGAGATTAAAGTTACAAATATGTTTCATGTAGATATAATCAATACCTGTACAAAGAAAGAAGAGACACTTCGGACCCACTACATCTAGAGCTTCTGAGAGGAAATCAATTGCAGCATCCCTATCAAAGTTACCAATAGAGCCTCCCATCCACATGATGCACAAACATTCATTGGGAAACATTGCTTTCACTTGCCTCATCCCTCGTTTATAGTCATCTTCAATGAAAGTTAGGTTTGAATCGTCCATGCCTTTTACTCGATCCAATATGTTTTCTCGAGCCATCTTTATTGCCGTCCCCGATATATCTATGCCCACGTACTTGCACCTGGTAAAGGAAAACATGTCTGGTTCTTAAATCATATAATTTATGCCCAAATATTGCCACCTTGTTTTGTATAGATATCACATGAAATCAAATGATCATATGAAGGAAATATAATTGTTGGCTAGTTCAATGAAAACATATGCAATATAGGAAGGAACCCACAAATGCTAAGTTTCTACTATGGAATATTTATTAATGCATTCATATGCCACACATTGACAATTGATGTCCCACAAATGGTGTATGTCTTCTCTAGATTATTATTTATATATATACGGTCATGTAGTTATACCTCCTCCTACAATAAAAACATGAAATCCAACCCACATATTTAACCAATTTGTTACCTTCAATAATCGATTCTTGATCCTAGAAAACAAAATCTCAAATATTTTTGCCATTAATGCTTGATGCTAGAAAACATACTTAATATATTTGATTACACCAAACTCTTTTATTCTATCACATACCTTGAGTAATTCTAGCCAAAGATTGTATGATTAAGTTCAAAAGGGTTGAGGATACTATGAGGATTCTTCATGTGCTACATAGTTGATGAAATACTTTGTGGACTACATACCATGTATAATCAAAATACTCTCTTTGTTCAACCATAGAATATCTAAAAATGTTGTTAGATAATTTTATCAAGGAAACCTATACGTTGTAGTAATAAAGGCTTATTTTTAGAGCTTATATTATGGCTTTCATGGGCTATTGCATATAATCAATATATTCCACAACCATTTATATGGCCAAACTGTAGAGTTCAAAAGTGAAGTTCTTAGTTGTTATAAATAAGTTGGGTTCATGTGCTAATGATCAAATACTAAGTGGCCATTTATATGGCCAAACTACAATGTTCAAATTTGGGTTTGACATAAGTAAGATGAGCTTATGTGCTAATTATAGTACCACATGATCAAACACCATGCACTATCAAATACTTACATGTAGACTGGTTGAAATCATATTTCCCGAAATCACAACAAACATACACCATATCATGTGATCAAAGGTGAAAACATAAACCATATTTGGTCAATTTTGGCCATGTAGTCATATATGGTATATTTATGACCCAATTTCAAATCAGATGTTGTGTAATCCAATAAGGGAAGACATTATATACACATTTGATAAAGTACACTAAATGAGTCTCATATTGTGTATATCACTTTTGGAAATTACATGTCCCAAATGTCATTGAATTATAACACGTTGTTGTGTATAATATTGTGTTTGATGTTTATATCACCAAATTAAAAAACAATATGCCAAGATGTATTGTGTCATGTGAACAAATTCAAAAACAATATAAAAAAACCAACTCGATTAAATGAGATACATGTGTGTGTATAGTATATTAATAAGCACATCGAGATACATACATGCGATAATGTCTACACAAAGGCCACATGCAAAGACATACCCACACAAAAGAGGTTGATGTAAAACCATACTTACATACAAGTTACATACATATATGTTCCTACCTTCATGCACAAATACATCTTCATAAAGTTACATAAACATACACATACTATGTAACAAACATATGGTGTTGGTGAAATATGACAAGTTTTTAATGCATACCGTCCATGCAATGCCTTGACACCATTGAGGAGGTGGACAGTCTTGGTGGCGTCTCCACAACCGAGCTCGACAAGGCGACATTGGGGTGGGATAGAGCTAGCGATGGAGGCGGAATGAAGCCGAAGCAATTCATCCTCGGCAGCATAGGGGTAGTAAGAAGGGACTTCATCCAATAACCTCTCATAGAGAAGAGTGCCCTTTGCATCATATAGTAGGGAGATAGGAATACACTTAGGAGTCGATGACCTGAGACCTTGTAGAAGACGCTCTCTTTCACTCTCTCTCTTTGTTAATTCTTGATGATCCTCGTGATGAATACCCATCTTTTGTATGTTGCATGCAAATATGGGGTGGCTTCTCTCTCTCTCTCTCTCTCTCTCTCTCTATATATATATATATATATATATATATATATATAAGTTGTATATATATAAGGGTACTGTGCAATTGATTGCTCCTCTGCTTTTGATAATATCTATTCATTAAGACAAGCTTAGTAGGCAGATTTTGTTCATCATTAGTTCTTGTTCTCGAAGAGAGAGATGATTGAATGCATGAAACATATCCACGTTGCATTCAATCCTTTTGTCTTTTTGTTCATGAACGTCCTTCTTCTCCTCGTTTGCTTTCTTTTTCTTTTTCTTTTCTCTTCTAAAATTTGTAAGGATATGCTTCATATTTTGTTTTACTTTTGAAGTAATGTTTCCTTATCGGATTGATTAGTCATGGCCTAACAACGTTGTGATTCATGGAGACATGTGTGCATGATTGATATGATGGAGAAAGGGAAGTCGTGAGGCACGTGTTGTTAGCTGTCTCCAACCGTGATTATGTGATGCCAACCATTTGAAGAGAGAATGAAGAAAGCTTCAATCTTCAATTGAGGTCTTTTGTCTTGGGTAGTGATATGATTGTGATGCTAGATCAAAATTTTGTAGAAAAGTGTATTGATATGATTGCAGTTTTTGTCTAGTAGAATAATTGTGATGAGATTCGGAACATTTCATAATGTGTATAAGGATACAAATTTGTTAACTTATATCGAAATGCTTTATATTTTTCAAAGAACTTTTTCATTGCAATGGGATTACCCAATGTGGTAAAGTATTAGACCATCAACAAAAATATCGAAGTAAATATTCGTTCTTGTAAACTATATGTTACATTGATGTGTCAAATTAAATCGAATTAAAAAGTTGATGCAACTAGCTCACTACTTTTGTCTTTGATTTTCATATGATAGGAGTCAGGACTTTACCTTTCTGTCGCCTTTTCAAGACAATGCTCTTTCCTTGAAATAACATTTGATAAATCCTTCACACATTATTTTTTGGTTCAGCATATGCTATAAGAGGCTACCGAATCAAGTTTCAATGCCTCGATCAAAATGTCTTGTCAAGGCTACTTAGTATGATAAAATCGACTTTTTGTCCATTATTCAATAAAGATTCGATCAAACTTCTCTTTTTAAGCAGAACCACTCTTCACACAAGCAATGCTTTGATTTATTTAACTCTTCCTTTTCTTTTATTTGACATTTTTATAAATAATTGTTTTTGTTTTCAAGAAATTGTCCTCACATGAGATATTTTGTGCTTTTCGTTTTTTTAGTACCACTTTTATTACTAGTGGGAAACCTCAAAGTGAGGTGAAAGCCCACAAAGAATAAAGAGAAGTATGCAAGTGTCGATTAGATAGTAAAGAGCTTAAAAACACAAGTAAAGAATGTAAATTCGCAGTGTGATGTCTCTAAGTTGCAGACAATCAAACAAAGATTGCTTGAGGGATTGCTTAAGGAAGCTAACTTTATGCAGTTGGTTTTGATAAAAAACCTTACTATTTCGGGACATTTAGATGGTACAGAGTTTCCAAAATCTTGTCCATCGGAGAAAATAGCCATTGTTGGATAGGGCTCACGAAATTTGTCTAAATAGGCAAAAGTGCTTCCCAAACATTCGACCAGGACATATGTGAGAAAGAGATGCACTTAGTCTTTGTACAAATGTTGTAGTGAATATTAAGGAGGAATGACGGTAACGCGCTGAGCATAGAGGCTTATATAAATACCGAGTGTTTTAAAATGAAGGGGGGGGGCGATATAGATATATTATTTTTAGAAGCTAGACCATATTGAGAGGTAAGTGAGTGCCATACCAACAATCGATCAATACTTGTAATAGAGAGTGTTCTTGATATACTAATTGTTCTTGTGGGGTAATCTGGTATATCAACTTGTGTTCCAAGTATATTGGCGGTGTAATCACACGTCTGTGAAATCGTGGGTCGGAAATCAGTTGGACCGATTAACCTCTACTGTGCTCCTTATGAAGTCAAGGGCAATGTGTATTCCCAAGTGTGGTGTGGGACAGATGAATGGGTTATCCTAGCCAGAATCCCTTGGAACCCTTAGGGTCGAGTTACTTCCCCATCCCCTTAACTCTCGATCGGCTAGGTACACAGTCGACAATACGACCTGAAAGCCTTCCTCCATCCCACTACAATCCCCTTGATTTGATTACTTAGAAGAAGTAATCGAGAGAGTGTTCCTCTAGAAAGGGGTAACAAAATAACAATGTTGCCTTTTTGTAACATCCAGTCCTAAATCCTGTGATCTTTCTCTAGAAGAGGAACATGCACTAAGGAAAGTACCAACGCTTATGTTACATGCATGACCATAAAGTAATCCTCCCTTCTTTACACTCTTGGTTAACCCTCACATGTTATCCTCATGTGTAAAATACAACGGTATAACTTACGACGGGAATGTTTCAAAACTAACTTCCCTAACTTTTCATTCCTAGAGTGCAATGTTTTAAAGAGGGGGAGTATGTTACAAGCATGGACGTAAAGTATCCCGTCGTAAGTTATACCATAGTATTTTACACAAGAGGATAACGTGTGAGGTTTAACCGAGAGTGTAAAGAAGGGAGGATTACTTTTAATCCAAGGAATTGAGACAACCCTTAAGCGCCAAGTGTGAACTTGCTTGAGGGCCTTAGGTCTGGCTATAAATATGAGGCCTAGCTACCCTCATTTGAAAGATCATTTGATTACGTCAAAACTCCGATATTGTGGTGATCAAACTCTTGTAGCAAGCGCGCTAGTACCAAGTATGACTCGATGCCAAGACGGAAAGCTAACCCAGAGAGCTTTCCAAGAATATATTGCATGTGAAATGTGGGGCTAGAAAACAGAAATAGTGCCTCGGTTCGAGAGGGAGGTTGCAGAAATTGGCCACTGAAAACTGTGACAAATTCTGTCTAGGTATCAAGCAATTTCCCCAATGTTCGGAGCCCATGCCACCAGGTGGTGGCCTTACCCCTTAGTTCTCGGCCAGGATATGCAATCTTTGTACTATCTGGTGTGGGATAGAGCTCAAAATGAGACTCCCATCGGCCTAGCCACGTGTAGATAGCTTCTTCGGTTCTTTCCTTTTTTTCTCTTGTAAATGGCTTTATGACAAATGATGGTTCACCCTGACGCTCATCGGGTCTATTAGTGTCACGTTGTAAACTAATGACACGTGCGTCGAGAGCACTTTAAGATTGCCAAAGTTCGGACATCTGATGAGCGGTTGAACTAAGGAAATTTTGTATTTGTAAGAAATAAGACTCAATGGAGATTGGCCCAGGGTGATTTCCTTGAGTTCCTTTCGCTTGAGAGGATGACATCGGGTCGTTGTTATGAGCCATTGAATGATAATTTTTGACAAAGAAATAGGATAAGGTCAGACAAATAGTCATAACATCATGTCATGATGTAAACATATCATGGGCCAACATTAATCGATATCATGATCTCACGTCAATACCCCTCTAGATGTATGAGATGAGGTTCAAGATCAGGTTACCATGGTAACACAAAGGTGTTTTAAAAACCATGGGGGTGACAAATGAATGTCTTTCCATGATCTCTATATCAATTTTTTCATGGTGGCTCCTTGAGGCTCAACCATGTATGTTCGCATCATGAATAGTTTATACACGAAAAAAATGTTAACAATAAACTATGTTTCTTCTGTGCCCAAGTATGTGGTTTCAGCTCTTTAAGTCCTATTATGAGAACCCCGAAGTGCACTTAGACCTAAAGTCTAAACATGTATTATCGTGATATGTATCAACAATGTTGTATGGTCTTGGTTATATTTGAACTCGAGACCTCGAGAACAAAAACACTTGAGCTAACCAAATTGATTGCTCGTGCTAAATGTTTAACGTTTTATGCGTATAAGAGATAGGCGAGGCATTTGCCGATATATGTTTTTTTTAAAAGAAACACATATGTCAAGAGTCCTTATTTCCCTCTCTTTTACCACAAACTATGTTGGTGTTGGGAGACAGGTCCCTCCGGATGGGAAGGGAGAAGAACAATGCCGATGAACAAACTCGGCCAAGGCCGACAGGCCGAGGCCGAAACCGTATGAGGAGAACCCGGCTACGGAGTGCCGGATGATACAGACCCGGTGAAGACCGGATGAGTACCCGGCTACGGAGAGCCGGATGATACAGACCCGGTGAAGACCGGATGAGGAGTACCCGACTACGGAGAGCCGGATGATACAGACCTGGTGAAGACCGGATGAGGAGTACCCGGCTACGGAGAGCCGGATGATACAGACCCGGTGAAGACCGGATGAGGAGTACCCGGCTACGGAGAGCCGGATGATACAGACCCGGTGAAGACCGGATGAGGAGTACCCGACTACGGAGAGCCGGATGGCGCAGACCCGATATGAACCGGATGAAGAGACATATTTGTAAATATGTTTTCTGAGAGTTCATCGAGGCTATATTTGTAAATAGTCGAAAAGTCATATTAGTATAAATATGACTTAGGGCAAAATTTTAGGAGGTTGTTGTCATTTTCTGTTTTGCACGAGATCAGTGTGCGTAACTGTACAGAGAGAGAGAGAGAGAGAGAGAGAGAGAGAGAGGTCGTGGCCTCTGTTGTAACCGCCGCTTGTGGCGAAGATCTGTGAGCACGAGGTCGGTGCCTCAGTGAGCTCACTGTTGTATATTCCCAACATAGAGATAGTTTGCAGCCTGTGGGCTGTCGTGGTTTTTCCCTAGTTTGGGGTTTTCCACGTAAACATTCTGTGTACCCTTTTTCTCTTCTTTGTGTCTCGTGTTTCATTTCCCGATTTCTGTGTATCATTCTAAGCTCGGTTGTGGCCGAGCGTTGCGCATAAGGAACGTTCAGTTCCCGTCAGTTGGTACGTTACCTAACCTCAAGTCTCATAATTACGATGGCATATGCCGAAGTGCAACCTAATGGTCAAGCCAAATGAGCCCTCTATTTGTAGTAGGCCCACGTGGCCCATCACATGGTTACGTCATTACGAATACCTTTCGTAAGAATGATCTCAGGGGGGCATTGTAACCATGTAATGAGGGAGGGATGTTGGATATGTGTGTCATAGGAGCGAGCTCACATGAACTAGGTCAAGCCCTGTTCTTATCTATCTATCTATTATTTCCTTGTCATATGCTTACATTAGGATTAAGCTCTAACATCTATGACGTGATTCCATATAACTCGATGATGTGGCCCAAGACTATAAGGACATGTCACGTCATTGAAGCCTAACCTATGTCATTTACCACATCTGCAATTGATGTCAAAGCCGTCTTTGCTAAAAATCAGCTTTTCTAGGCTCTTGTTCAAGTATTGACTATGGGAAAATGACACTCTAATGTAAACTTTCTAAGCGTAGAGAGTTCCTTGATTCTAAATTCCCGCCTCTCCATTTTATGTGGTGCAATACTTCCTCCTTCCAATGCTTTAGAAGTTTGAGCTCAAAGGACATCCTTTGATGTGACTGTCAAGCTTTCCAAACACTACATCCCAATGGTTAGTATCCCATGAGCCAAATGATTTGGTTTTCAAATTATCAAACATATCTGATAGCATTCTTGCCTAAGGCAATGTTTGTTCAATAAATTCTGGTAGTAAGGTTGCTTTCCTAGGCAACACATGTAACTGCCAATTAAGAATAGTTACTCCTCTACACAATCATGGAATGTATATCTTTTCTTGTGATAGGAATCATACACCTCTACACGACTTCTTAGAGCACCAAAAGTTTCTTATGATGATTGAATTAATCTTTTGTATCATGTGTTTTGGCCAATCAATCATAATTAAGTAATACTACATGCTAACCATGAATATATATTGCACTATCCTCAATCTTACATGGAATGGCCATGTTACAATCTTCCAATAGCTTAGCTTTTGTCTCACTCTTTGCAGAACCCATTCAACCTTTCCTTTCCCTATTGCATTTCAGCCCAATGGATAGTCCACTTGTCTAACCTTGTCATTTGGGCTAACAACTTGGCCTGGCCACAAAATTTGATGCCAACTATATGGTTTCAAGGGTAATAGTTTGGACTTGTTGAAGTCAACATGCAACCCAAAAACTAATCAATACAATTTGAAGGCATCCATAATCACTCTCATATCATTTGGATTATTTTGTGGCAAGAATGATGTATCATGTTAGAGTTATGTTCTAAAGTAAGCACATGATAAGGATAAAAAAGATAGATTAATAAGAAAGGAGAGAGAGAAAGAAGGGTGCCGATCCACCAGACCACCCCCGAGTAAAGGGATCAAGATGGACTTGAGTCTCGATCGGCGTCCCATACCACTACTGTGGCATCGAGTCATACCTGGTGCTGGCGCTCTCGCTACAAGAGTTGACCCACCACAAGAACAGATTGTCGACGTAGTCAAGAGATGATCAAATGAGGGTAGCTAGGCCTCATATTTATAGCTAGACCCAAGGCCCCCAGGCAAGTTCACACTTGGCCTAATGGGTTGTCTCAATCCCGAGATTAAAAGTAATCCTCCCCTTCTTTACACTCTCGTTTAACCCTCACACTTTATCCACGTGTATACAATACTACAATACATTCTCACCACGGGATATTATATGGTCATCCCGTAACATACTCCCCCTCTTTAAAACATTGCACTCTTGCAAAGGAAAGTTAGGGAAGTTAATTCTAAGAGTATTTTTGCGTTCCCATGTGGCATCTTTGATAGATTTATCCATTCATTTAATTTTAAATTATTGGATTATTTTAGAACGCAATTTTTTTGTTTTAACATTGAGAATTCTTTTTGGTACATGTGGTTTAGAAGATAATTCTTCAGACGTAACCAAAGTTTCAGTTGTAATTGTAATACCCCAAATAAATGTTGCATACTATCAACATCATATGAGAAGAGTACCACATCATCTGCATATAGAAGCAATAAGATAACATGTTGCATCAAATTGGGGCCATTCAATCCTTCTTTTCTTGCAACCTTATTCACCACTTCTTCTAATTTATCAATACATAAGCCAAAGAGTGTGGGTGATAGTAGACATCCTTGCTTGACCCACGTGTTACTTAAAAAGCTCTTTGAGAATCCACTATCCATTTTTAGTTGGCATTTAACTTGTTCATATAGTTGTGCAACCACAACTCGGTACTCTAATGGCATGTCAATGTCTACCATTCTATTCCAAAGCTCACTTCGTGGTACGGTATCAAAAGCTTTCTTGAAATCAACAAAACAACAATAAAGTGTTTTTCCTTGTAGTCGACTCTTTTCCATGATTACTCTTAAAGTGACCAAATGATCCATGATGGAGTGTTTTGGTCTAAATCCGGCTTGCCCAAGTGCTCTTTTGCTTGTACTCTCAACCCATGTGCTTATCTTTTGCTCCATAATAGTACTATATAATTTAGCAATAGTTGAGCTCACCATTATTGTACGATAATTTGCTACTTGATTCTTATCTCTGCCTTTAAATATTGGTTTAATCCAATTCATAAGCCAATCATTTGGAAATCCTTGTTTTATAGCTTGCTCTAAAATTGTCATTATCCAATGACGAGTGTGGCATTATCCATTTTAAAAGCTCACTTGAGACGTAGGTTGAATCTGCTACTTTCCCACTTGCCATCTTCTTTCTTCCCTTATTGACATCATCAATATCGATACATGTAGTGCATGGAATTTCAATTTTCTCAACCATAGGAGCCACACCTTCATGCATATATAACCTTTGTACATAGTCTAGCATCTCTTCATTTGTAAAGTGACCTTTTCACATCTTCTTTCTTACCCTTGAGTTGTCCCCATGCTAATTTTGGTTTGAGCTTAAACAAGTTTTTCTTTTTCATCTCTTGCATTTGGAAATATCTTCTTTTCTTTCTCCTCACTACTTTATTGTATATGTGCCATGCAACAATCTTTTCATTCTCCCCTTCTATGGACTTAAACCATTTGAGATACATCTTACATTCATCGTCGAACCAAGAATTACATGGAAAACTACACACCTTATGCCCACCCACATGTCTCTTAAAGCATTGATATCCAACCTTAAGGATTATATCCCTCAAATGTTGCCAATTTTCTTTAACATCGTTGCTTAGAGAAAAATTTAACAAATGGTTCTCCACTTCATTTGCATACATCTTAGCTTTTTCGTAGCAAGGTCGGATAATACATCTCTTTTTGTCTTTCACTTCACGACATCTAGTGGAATGTGGAATTGCAAGCTCTAAGTACAATGGCTTGTGGTCTGAGTCCGAAGATAGAGAACCAACTTTAAACACATTCACCAATGATAGATCACATGCCAACATTAATGCATAATCAACCACACTTCCTCTACCCGAGGATGGTAAACATGTGAGCACATTTGTCAATGGGAATGCCTTTATACCATTTAGGATAATCTAGTTTGTGCAATTTAGCATATGTATCAAAAGTTTTCCATAATCTGACATGACACAATCCTCTGAGTCACGCAATAGACAATGTTCTACTACATTTTCTTCAAATGTCTCCACGTTTTGGAAATTTCCAACTCTTGCATTGAAGTCTCCCATAATTAAAACTTTACTAAGCTTCTCAAATGAAAGTATATCATGGCATAACTCTGTAAAAGGATCATCACAATCTAACCCAAACCTACTATAGTAGTTTGAGTCTTTGTGAGGAATGTAACATGCAACTATATACAACTTCTCTTTCCCCAAATTAACCTCTATCCATATGTATCTCTTATAGTCATCATATTTGCATACTTTGATAGAATTATCTAAGCTCTCATGGTAGATACATGCTATCCCGGCACGCCCAATATTCCCTTTGGAGTGAGGCCATATCGACTTTATGAGGTAATCGTCTATCTTAGGTATACGTTTTGCCTCATGCTCCCATGTTTCAGCCAAAAATATAATATCCATACCTTGAGCTACATCATTGAATCCTAAACCCTTATTCCATGGATATCCTCTACAATTTCAAAACATTACTTTCAATCGTGAAGTAGTCCCATAGGTCATTGGTTGCTATGCATTTTGATTTGCTTTTCGAGATGCATATGCTTGCCTTCTACGTTCTTGCTCTTGTGGAGTTCTATCCTCCGTTACAAAATAACTTGTCCCTTTTAAGTACACCTTACTACTATCTAGAATCATTGCCCTTTTACGTTCATCGAGGATTGTACAAACAATAGCTCGAGATGTCTTTCCCTCTTGTTGCTTTTTGCCAACCTGATGTGCAGCATATACAATAACATCTCGCATAGCAAAGTGATCCTCAAAGAATTTCGTAATATTTTGTCTAAGAGATAATGCATTCTCTATTTCATTCTCTTGCATACCTCTAATGACAATATTATTCTTTCTTCTTTTGATTTCATATTGCTCCTTTACATCTAACACATCCATGGTATTAGGATGTTTTTGCGTGATTTTTGGTGTTTCTTTCAACAGAACATCTTTCCACCTTGTCATGATCACATCTTCCTTCCCTTCAATTGTAGATTTTATTTCGGCATTTGCCTTCACTAAAATCTCTTTTTCTGCTTCAAGACTCAACATTTTTCTTTCGATTTCAAGCATCCTATTATCTTGCATTTGAATAGTCATGTTCTTCATTGCATGTAGTTCTTCATGCAAAGCTTTTATCTCTAACTTTTGCATTTCCAGTGTATGTTGAAGAGTTAATTCCCTCTCCTTACAAGCATACAATTCACTTTGCATATGCATCACTGTCTCTTGCAATGAGATATACATAGTTGCGATCTTTTCCATTGACAATGTATGCATTTGATTGTTTGGGCTTTCAATCACATCATCATTGGCTTTTACTCCTCTTGGCATATTTACTATTAATAAAATGATAGAAGAGGTAGAATGTACCTTTCAATCGATTTAGGGTTTCAAAATCTACCTTGAGTTTGAGGAGCCGCGGGGCAAAGAGGGTTGCGGGCGAAAATGCTCATAACTCCTCACTCTAAGAGAGAGAGAGAGAGAGAGAGAGAGAGAGAGAGAGAGAGAGAGAGAGAGAGAGAGAGAGACAGATGCCACTTGTAGCAAAGGTCTTCATTTGGAGAGTTTTGATTGGAGGGTTAGCTCTTTAAAGCGTGATGGACTAGCAATGGGTAATTGTTTTTTTTGCATTGTTCAAATGGAAGATAGTACTTATTGATTTATACAATGCCTGATTGCTTGGTAGATTTGGAGTTACATTTCTCAAATTTGGCAAGTCTTATCACGATGTTATTTGACACCTAGACAGTGGGTGTTTGCACAATTTACACAGGTTGACCCAAAATCAGAGATGGAGATCGTTTTTCTATTTTTGAAAATTGGGGATCGCGTCATAATTGGAATATGCGCAACACGTTGTCGTGTGGAGCATGACACACGTGCCAAACGTCGTGATGTGCGCGTCACAAGCGCGGACAAGCACCATGCCTCTATCCGCTAGTGGTTATGGAGGATTGATGATGGGATCGTTCAAGATAATGGAACCGCAGAAGTACTAGAGCAAGCAACGAAACGGCGGAAGGACTAGCGCAAGCGAGAAGTATTAAAGATAAATTGATAGATAGATACAGGTGGAATTCCTATTCTCGGTTTGAACCTTTGACTTCAAAATTGAGATAGAAGACACCTTGCCAACGAGATAACTAGAACTTATTAATTATTATTAATTGCATACATTATCTCCCCCTTTCTTTCTCTTTCTCTCCTTCTTATATGGATGCCCCCATGCATATGTGCATGTGAGGGTGTAGTACATACATACAATGCATGAGATGCATGCGATGCATGACCGCCATTTGGCGCTCATGCATCACATGTGATGCATGATGACCATGTACCTTATCTAAGCTCTCATGTACAAAATTTTTTGCGTGAAATGTACAATGAACAAAATTAACTTTCAAGTGAAACAACATAGTCTAATGGTATGTTTATTGCCTCCTATCTTGGATGTGTAAGGTTCAAAACCTTTACTTGCACCTCATTGTATGCGTTAGGCTTATTATATATATATGTGTAATGATCACCTAAACACACATCACACATGCACATTAACCATCACCCCTTCCATACATGTGCATATTGCACCTTCTCGATTTTCCTCGTTCCACGTGATTTTCACACCGTTGCCGAAAATCTTCACGATAGCGTTTGTATTCGATGGTAGACATGGAGTGTAAGCATATATCTACCAAAGTTGAAGGGAGTACAAATGTGACAATTTTCTTTATTGGAGCAAGTGGAAATTCTTTCCTCGGTAGAGTCTTCGTCTTGCCTATTGGCAATTCAACATGTTCCATTACCCATGTAGTGTAGTTAGTGGGTGACCATACTCCATTGTCACACCCATTGTAAGTAGTGTTTTTTACACACATTTATTAATATAATTGTGTGTTTTCACCCAAAAGAAAAGAGGAGAGAGAGAGAGAGAGAAATAAAAAAGAAAAGTATTATCTCTTTTTGAATGGGGACCATCAAGTGATCGAGAATATTGTAATTCATTACAAAATGAATTGTTTGTTTCTTTACAAGTGTTGTTTTGGCATGGGAAAGAGAGGTTGAGATCTCAATTCAATTGTTTATTTTGATCAAGGGGATTGTACATTTGGAAGATGTGGTTGATAATGAATCTCAAAGGTTGTCGGATTTTGAAGATGCTAAGCGATGGTTATGTATTCCCCCAAATTATGGATTTACTTGGGAGAAATTACAAGATATACCATTGTTGCAAGGATCTTTGCCATTGAAAACAAATTTTGCACCTTGGGTGCAATGGCGATTACAAGATGGTACACACTTGTTACAAGTCACTAAAAATATATTGTATCATCATGCGATGGCATGATTATCTTGGCTATCTCCTAAAGCGGCAAAGTTGTGGAATGTATGTAAGTCAGATGCAAGGTGGTGGAAAATATTACAAACTAGTTGGCATTCCCATCTACCATTTCGTGGAAAGGTATTCATATCGAAACCATATCACTTCCGAACCGATCAGGTAGTCTTTGTCCGTCTTCACTGCCGACACAATACCCCAAAGTTCTTTCTTGACTTGGGCGTATCCTCGTTGTCGTTCGCTGAGAACCTTTGCTCCAAACCGGATGGCATACTGCGCATTATCTTCTCCTTCTTGGTTGATGACCCACCCGATTCCGGTTGGGCTCGTATCTACAGTCACATAAATTGGCTTCCCTTCGGTATAATCGGCCTTTCTTAGTGCTGGAGCTTCAAGAAGTAGTTTCTTCAATCTTCGTATCACGTTTGTGTGCTTGTCTCGCCATTCGAACTTCATTCTTTTCTTTAGCAATCCATATAAAGGCTCGACGACATGAGTGTAGTGCGGAATCCAGATATGATAAAACACGCATGCTCCAAGGAACCTTCGAACCTCCGTTTGGTTTACGCATTCTTCTTTCATATCTTGGATCGCGTTCACCTTGGATGGCGAAGGCTTCCGGCCATATGCTCCGCACAAGTGACCTACCACCAAGATCTCTGGTTGCCCGAATGCGGATTTTTCTCCCGAAAATGTCAAATTCGCATCTTCGAGCCTTTCGAGCACCTTCTCACAATCTTTCATATGATCCGCGACGAACTTCCTACACCATTCCTTATCTTTCAATTCATCTTTCTCCTCATCCGAGCATCCTTTTATCGGAATATCATCCAAGAATGGCATCGTGATGTCCGGGATGCAATCCTTCAAGACCTTGTTCATGGCATTCACCATATGAGCCACCGAGTTCGTTGCACCTTCAGGCAAGATACACATCCGCACGAGCCCGATCAGAGTCCTCATGGTTGTAATGTCATGACTGTCGATCGCCAACTGGAATTGGTCGTATCCAGAGTAGAGATCGCCAATGGAGTAGATGGACCGCCCCGCAAACGCTTTGGCAAATTCGTCCACACTTGGACCGATTCCAACATTCCGAATTGTCACCTTGTTGAGGGTTTGAAGATCTTGGATGAATCGCAATGATCCATTCTTCTTCGGCACCGTGAACCACCTATTAGAATAAGGAGCATTTGACGGTTCCAGAATTCCCATATTCACCTTCTCCTTTAAGAGCTCGATCAGCTTCGGTAGGTGTGCTATCGGAACCGGTATCGGTTTCAAATTCCAACTTGGCACATGCGGCACCGTGAAGATCACCATCGGCTCTATCGTCCTTGGATAAGCACATCCGATTTCTTGTGAGAAAAATGCAAAAGCCTTCCCATGTCACGAAACATTCGCTCCTCTTCAGGGAGGAGGAAATCCTCCCTTCCAACTCGTAGCTTTCCTTTCATCTCTTCGGTGAAGACATGACCTATTGCCTTTGGATCTCTTAAGCTTGGATTGTTAGCGACTTTCTTCATCTTTTGCCAACTATCTTCCGGTAGCGGAACCGCAACTGGCTTGATCTTCTTATCCACCGTTTTATATTTTGTGTTGATTTCAGCTTCCTTCATCAAGATGCTTCGATTATATTCATTGATTATAGCGTACATGTTGATGGAGTTAACCGAAATCATGTTTTGATCGTGAAGATAGCTCAAGTCCATGACGTCATCGATTTCGCCGATGGTGTCGTTAAATGAGGCTTCTTCCATAATATGAGTCATGAACTCTTCTTCTTTTATTATATTTTCTTCTTTCAACATCTTCTCAAAGTCTTGTATCCGACGCTTGTCCTTTTTGTTGGGTAGTACTAGTTTACATGCGCCACTAGGTGTGACACATGTTGCTTCTCCTCACAATCCACACGCTCTACTTTCTTGTGGGGACTTGTGATCGCTTGGACTATTTGTGCCCCATGCTTCAATAGTCCGCGCTAAAAATCCGAGGAGTTGCCTCCAAGGTTATCTCGATTTCTTTCATGATTAGTTTGCACCAGTAGGAATTGAACAGATCTTTGGTTCTCAATACTCTTGATTCACGTGAAAGCTGCTCCATAATCGAACACCTTGGTCTCCATCCAGGATGATGTGATATACGGTGGACCTAGGATGACAGGATGCGAAGCCGATTCTTGTACGAAGAAGTGTTGATCCATCTCCACATCCTCGATCGTGACTTTAATATTTGGACAAGCTTCGTACAAGTCTTCTGTCGCCTTTGTTGCTGCTTGAATCTTCCATCCGTGGTTTGTATTAATTGGCCATCTTCCTTTTTTGTAGAAGTCGGTTGACATGAGGTTGATCTCCGAGCCATGGTCGATCAAGGCTACCACGGTCTCTTTCTTCTTCCCGATCTTCACTGGCGTCTCCATTGTCGCTCATGCCCAATGAGGTCGAGTATAGTGGTTGTCCACCATATCTTCATCGACTTCGTCCTTTGCCATCGTTATGGCATTTGTTTTTGCTTTTTGTGGCTTCTCTTCTTCCTCGTCTGATTGTTGCCTCTTTCTCTATACAAGGTCCACGATCGTGTCACGGAACTCCTTCTTCGTAATGCCGAGTAATTCCCTCAAGGAAAAAGTCACAGGGCTATCAAGAACACGTTCCTCGAGAATCTTCTTCAGGTCTGTCGTCTACTCTATGTCCGACCTTAGCTTATAGGTAGGCATAGTTCTTGTCTTCCGAGCGGGGTCTTCAACACCAAACTCCACGGATCGAATCGTTTCTTCGACTCGTTTGCTCGACTCCCCTTTCCGGCTCGAGTCTCCTTCCTCCGTTTGTAACGCTCGACTCGTTTCTGCATCTTCTTTCTTTTTCGCGTTCCTTGTTTCATGTCTTTTTGATGGGCTTTGCTCTTCTATTCTTTTTCTCTTTTCTTCGACGAACACCTCGTGGTTGTCACACTTCACTTCCGCGAGTACGGTGTTGTCATCCACCGGATCCGACCATCCGGTGATACTTTGTACACTTCGGTCTGCAAGCTCTACCTCGTTCGAAGTGACTTTTCCCTTCTTCTCATACTCGAGAACGGTAGACCAGAACTTTGCTCCCACTTTCGCAGCTTCAGTTTTGTCTTTCCCGACTCTTATTCCGGCCAACGCATCATAGTGCATCACATCCACATGAGTAGCCTCGACATCCTCCATAGCTTTCCTCATTCCCCCTCTTCCGAAATTCACTCGCAGGGGTCTTCTAGTCTCACTCGAGCAGATCATGTTGCCATCCATGTATACGACATTTTTTCGAATGGCATGTCGAAGGCTCGCGCAATCCCTTCTCATGTGGTCCATGCTATTGCACCACATGCATCTAAAGAGTTCTTTTCCTTTGGGGCCCCGACGATTCATGTTGGCTAGCGTGACCATCTCGAACTTCTTCGCGAGTTCTTCGATGATGTCGTCATCAATCTTCTTTTCTTCTAGGTTGCTTTGTTTGGACGGCTCATCTACTTTCGGTTGTCTTGTTTTCTCCGCGACAGTCGATCCCGCCAAGTCAGTGTCATCAACCCACTGACGACGCTTGTCGAGCCTATTGCATGCCCGCTTTACCGCAATCCAGTCAGCCACAAGCCCGTTTGCTTGGGTATCATCTTCAAGAAGAGTCCCCAATTCTCGTTTATCCTTCATGTCCACAGCTTTCAAGAAGTGCAAAGTCTTGTCCTCCTCAAGCAGCACTTGGTCTGTGGTGGGGAGACGATGAAACATTTGGTCGAACTCATCCTACACCCTCGAAGCGCTCATTCTCTTAATTTTCTTTTCTATCCACTTCATCAAAGCATGTCGAGTCATCCTCGATAAATCTTCCATTGCGAACTCCGCTAATATCACTTTCTCGAACTCCGACCACATTGTCTTCCCTTCTTGAAGCTCGATGACGCGCCTTTGGATGTTGTTGGCGACCACTCTCTTGAAACTTGTGATTTGATGCGCTTCAAACACATCCCTCTGATTCATCTCCCTTCTGTATGCATCGATGAACTTCGTTATGCTCCTTCCATCAAATTGACCCTCGAGCTCTACGACACGGTCGACAACCTTCTTCACGCTCGCATCGTTGTCTCAAGATCTCATCATTTGTTCGACGATTAGCATCATCCTTTCAAACTCTCCCGCTTGATTGCTTGAGGATGCCATCTCCAAGTATCGGTCGATCCTCGACTTAATCCTTCCTACCGCCTCTTTCACGTCGGGTTCACCACTTAGATATGTCGTGAAGATCCGTCACTATGTGCGGATTGTGAGGCAGAACAACCGAGGTCCTGGACCGGAAGGAATCAAAGTTTGCACTAACTTTAGCAAGAAAGTATTTAACATAGATTGAAAGAGAGAGAGAGAGAGATTGAAATAAGATAGAACGCTTGACTTTAGATTGAGAGACAAGATTAATACATCACAAAAATGGGATAACGAATTTTCTTCCTCTGAATTTCCTGATTAATCCCTAGCCCGTTTTTCCTCTCCATCCACTCTTTTATAGATGCCCCCATGCACATGATGCCTGTGAAGGTGCAGGACATGCATGAGATGCAAGTTTGCCATTTGGCGCTCATGTATTACATGTGTTACATGATAACCATGTCACTCATTCAAGCTCTCATGTATGAGAATTTACATGTAAAATTATCAAAGTAAAGCTTTTGAAAATATGACTTGGCTTAGTGGTAAGCCTATTGACTTTCAACTTGGAGGTGTAAGGTTCAAGCCTTGCTCACATCCGTTTTAAAACACAAACTAAGAACGGTTCGTCGTCTCCGCCTGGTCGTTGTCGTCGTCCGATTCCGGCTCCGTCCAAAACATTATTTGAATAACTTGGCCACATCCATTCACCCAAATTATACAACCCAACCTTTTTGTGCTCCTAGCACATAGATAAAATACAAAGAGATATGGCTCTACTTATATAATCTTGAATCCTGATGTTGTCCTATGTATGTGGGATATCTCACAATTTTGTTTTTCTCTTCTTCTTCACAAACTTCACATTCACATAACTTGACATTTAGTTGTCCGTTTCAAATGTAGTAAAGTACATTCGGAAGCTCTTGAGGACCTCCATCTTTTTGTACCAAGATATTAAACTAGTATAAAATAGTATCTTTACTATTATTGTTTTATGTTGTGTGTGAAGAACCACACTCGATTTTGTACATTCCATTTAATTTTCACACCATTGGCGAAAATCTTTATGACATCGAAGCTGTCGAAAGGAAAGAGAGCACTCCGAAACAAGTGGGTGTACAAGCTGAAACCGGGAGACGCCGGAAATTCACCAAGGTACAAAGCCCGGATCTTGGTGAGGCAAGAAGATGCTTTGCACTTTTCTTTCCACTTTAAAGTAGCAATCTTTGAACTCGGAAATGGCACTTTTCCCTGCAAGCCTGAAACGCACGCTTGATGAGATCTTTGCCCCGGTTGTAAAGATGACATCCATCTGGACGGTATTGAGCATAGCGGCAAGCATGAACTTCGAGGTCAAGCAGTTGGACGTCAAGACAACGTTCCTTCATGGTGAACTCGAGGAAGAAATCTATGTGCAGCAACCAGAAGGATTTGCGAAGAAAGGGAAGGAACACCTGGTATGACGGCTGAAGAAAAGCTTATACGGATTGAAGCAAGCCCCCCGACAATGGCACCGAAATTTCGACTCCTTTATGACCAACCAAGGGTACCACAAGACGCTTGATGAGATCTTTGTCCCGATTGTAAAGATGACATCTATCTGGACGGTATTGAGCATAGCGGCAAGCATGAACTTTGAGGTCGAGCAATTGGATGTCAAGACAACGTTCCTTCATGGTGAACTCAAGGAAGAAATCTATGTGCAGCAACCGGAAGGATTTGCGAAGAAAGGGAAGGAACACCTGGTATGGCGGCTGAAGAAAAGCTTATACGGATTGAAGCAAGCCCCCCGACAATGGCACCGAAATTTCGACTCCTTTATGACCAACCAAGGGTACCACAAGACGCTTGATGAGATCTTTGCCCCGATTGTAAAGATGACATCCATCTGGACAGTATTAAGCATAGCGGCAAGCATGAACTTTGAGGTCGAGCAGTTGGACGTCAAGACAACGTTCCTTCATGGTGAACTCGAGGAAGAAATCTATGTGCAGCAACCGGAAGGATTTGCGAAGAAAGGGAAGGAACACCTGGTATGACGGCTGAAGAAAAGCTTATACGGATTGAAGCAAGCCCCCTGACAATGGCACCGAAATTTCGACTCCTTTATGACCAACCAAGGGTACCACAAGACGCAAGCCAATCATTGTGTGTTTGTGAAGAAATTTGACGAAGGCGACTTTCTGATACTCCTGCTATATGTGGACGAGATGATGATCATCAGATGAGACCAAATCAAGATCCGAATGCTGAAGAAGGCTCTGAACCGGACCTTCTCAATGAAAGATTTGCGTCCGGCAAGACAAATATTAGGCATGCACATAATCAGGGACCGGTCGAAGAAGCTGTTGTGGTTGTCACAGGAGAAATACGTGAGAAAGGTGCTTCGGAGGTTCAACATGGCAAATGCAAAGCTAGTTGGGTCGACACTACTGGTGAACTGTAAGCTGTCCGGAAAACAGAGCCTGAAGAGAAAGGTAGAGAAGTCGGATATGATGAATATACCATATGCCTATGTCGTCCGAAGCTTAATGTATGTAATGGTGTGCACATGTCCAGATATTGCTTATGTTGTCAGAGTAGTCAGTTAGTTCATGAGCAATCCGAGAAGAGAGCACTGGAACGCTGTCGCGTTGTTACGCGCGTGCGTGGAGAAGGGCGGGACCACGGGGGTCTTGGACTAAGGAGAAGGGGAGAAGGAATAGGACTTCGGAATGGAGCTTAGCACAAGAAGAGAAAGAATGAACAAGAGGGAGATGGAGGCCAAATGCTCAACAAGATATATTAGAACCGAAAACCGATTACAAAATGGCGGCCGCGTAGGCCGCACCAAACGACTAAGATAAACCCGAAACCCTAATCCGACGAAGAAGAAAAGAAACCCTAAACGAAACCCTAACCCTAAAACGAAATGGTATACCTCACTCACACTCAAAATAAGGCAACCCCCCACAATGGTGCCCTTCCTCTCCCTTTATAGCACAAGGAGGGAAGACCGTTACATAAAAGGGTGCTACAAAATATCCCCTTTCAATCAATGGGGATATTTCCCTTGATTTTAGGGGAGGTGGGAAGGATGGGTCTTAACTCCCACCTCTACACGAACTACTATGTACCTATCTCTCTCTCTCACGTGGATGTGCGCGCAAAAGCACATCACCTCTACACTTTACAATCCTAAGGTGCATTTCTAGCACCATACTTATCACTATCGATAAATAGAAATACAACATGGTGATGTGCAACGTTGCACATCGCGGGTTTGCTTGCTTCGCTCGGTTTTCCGCCTATGGACGAAAATCTTCACGACATCCGCCCCCACCTAACCGCACATCCACCGGTATGTGCCAAAAGGGGAACAAAACGCGAGATTTTCGGCCAAGGCGGCCAACCGAGCCCTTGACAACCTCGTGGGCTTGCCCGGCTTCGTCTTCCACCCCGTCCACACGAACCACCGTCGCCTTCCGGCCCACCACCTTCGTCGAATGGTCTCGAACCGTCGGCCCCATCCGATCCGCCACACTCGACGACGCTCGCCGAGTCGTTGCCTCCACCTGATCCGCCACGTCCACCGTGCTTCCTCGAACCACCGACTACACTCGGACCGCCATATCCGATGCCCGCGCTTTCCTCCCCGTTCGGTCCTCCCGAACGCCGTTGCCGACCCTTTGTCCGCCTCGCATATCCTCCGGATCCGCCTTTTGCGCACCTCGTCGTGCCGACTCTTCTCGCTCCGCGCTCGCCTTCCGTAGGCTTTCCCCGTACGTCGGTGTCGTCCTCCGAATGCGTGCTCGTGCTTCGGTCCTTCGATGACCCCATCACGCATTTTTCGCCTTCCCTTTGCTTGTCGTGCTCTCTCGCCGTAGAGCATACCATCGTTCCCGTGCTCGTTGCTTGGCCCTCATGCGGCCGTATTGCACGTTTCGCATTCCGCTCCTCTTCGCGTACCCTTTCGGAAAGGTACCCCTCTTCCCCGACCTCCGTTTCGCTCGGAGGAACACCCTCTTGGCCCTCTTGGCCCGCTCTTCCGCACACATCCTTCGTGATGTCGCGTTCGTTCTTTTGGGCGCATACATCTTCGTTCTCCGCGACCTCCCGTATGCCTCTCTCGGTGCCTTCATCCGTTGTGGCCTTCGTCCCCTCGCCGCCACCGTCCGCCACTCTTGGTCTCACGTCGGCACTCGCGCCGACCGCCGGAGTCTCTATAGCCGGTGTGGAGGATCCCTCTCGGGCCTTATCTTCGTGGCCGCCGGTCTTAGCCTCTCCGTAGGCCACCTCTTCCCACCAATCTTCCCTAGCATCGTGCCAGGTCTTGTCGTCGCCGCCTTCCTCCTCGTATTCGCCTCTCGAAGGCGTGATCCGACCGTCATCTTCGGTCGCTCGATGTGGCTCCTTCGTAGGCATGCTTGTGTCTTGGCCCTCCATCGGCCGTATTGCATGCATCTCGTCTCGTTCTTCCGCCGTAGACCCGACCTCCGTGTCGGTCTTCTCCTCCTTTGTCGCCGTAGCCCGTTCCGACACGGGCTCGCCGTCTTGGACCCACCCGTCCACCATCTCGTACCGGATATCCGTTCCGGTAACCTCGTACGCTCCGGCCTCCGACTCCTCGCCGCCACCCGCCGTTTCTCCGGTCTTATGTTGATCCGCAACCGCCGTAGTCTCTAGAGTGGGTATGGAGGGTCTCGTTTGTTTCCGTTTTTCCCCCGAACCATGGTCGTCGTGCCCGGTTAGCCTCCATCTCGCGCTTACCGGCTCCCATCGTAACCGTAACCGTAACCGTAACCGGCCAATCGGTCTCGCCGGCTTCCTTCGGTTTGGGCCCGGTTCGCCGGCCCTTACTCTCTTCTTCTTTCGTGCCGTACTCCGGTCGGGTCGGTTCCCGACTCTCTCCTCGTTTCCGCTCCGGTCCTCTCCGTTGGACCCACCGTATACGCCCATTCCGGGCCCCGCATACTCGTCTTCGTATGCGCTCTCTCCGGGCCTCACCTCCTCACGGTCACCGCCCATCTCTCCGGTCTCACGTTGGCATTCGAGCACAACCGCCGAAGTCTCCGGCCCCGGTGTCAAGGGGTCTTGCCTCCGTCCGCTCCAATCTTCCTTCTCGTTTCCATTGCCCGCCTTGCCGCCGTCACCTCCCGTCGCACTAAGCCTCATGCCGGCACTCGGGCCGGCCATTGGAGCCTCTAGGATTGGTGTGGGTAAGGACCCGGCACCGCCGCTTGTTGTCTCCGTAGCCGCTTTCGTTCGGACGTCGTTGTCCGCGGCTCCCCCATCTCCGATTCCGTAAGCCTCTAGTATGCTTGCCACCACCTCTTCTTCGCCGTTCTCCGCGTCATTTTGTTTGCCCGCCTTGTCGCCGCCACCGCCCGTCGTTCTAGGTCTCGTGCCGGCACTCGGGCCGACCACCGAAGCCTCTAGGGCCGGTGTGTGGAAGGTCGCGGCACCACCGCTCGCCTCCTCTCCGCTCGATGTTTTGGGCCGCCGTGCCCCGAATCTTCCGCCCACTTTCGAAGTGGCGCTCTCCGCTTTGTAGTCACCGGCCTCATCCTTGGCCGTCCATTCGCCGCAAGACGAGAGGGTTGCTCGCTCCGCACCCTCTCCCATGTCGTCGTCGTTTCGGTTGCCCGCCTTGCCGCCGCCACCGTCCGTCACTCTAGGCCTCTCACCGGCTCTCGGGCCGGGTGCCGGAGTCTCTAGGACCGGTGTGTGGAAGGTCGCGACACCACCACTCCTCTCGTCCGTAGCCACCTCCATTCGGACATCGTCGTCCGTGGCTACCCCGTCTTCGGTTTCGCAAGCATCGAGTATGCTTGCCGCCGCCTCTTCTTCGCCGGTCTCGTCCTCATCTCGGTTGTCCGCCTTGCCGCCGCCACCGTCCGTAGCTCTAGGTCTCGTGCCGGCACTCGGGCCGACCGCCGAAGCCTCTAGGGCCGGTGTGTGGAAGGTCGCGACACCATCGCTCGTTTCGTCTTCCTCCTCCATTTCGCAAGCCTCGAGTATGCTCGCGAAATCCTCGTAGAACGTTTCGGGCAACCGCGTCCCGAAACTTCCGCCCACTCTCGAAGTGGCGTCCATCGCTCCGTAGATATCGGCCTCGTCCATGGCCGTTCTTTTTCCCCGAAATGAGACGGTCGCTTGCTCCGCACCTTCTCTCGTGTCGACGCCGTGGTCGCCCGCCTTGCCACCGCCACCGCCTTTCACCATAGGTCTTTCGCGGGCACTCGGGCCGGCCGCCGTGATCTCCAGGAATGACGCGTGTAAGGTCGCGGGACCGCCGCTCGTCGATGTAATGTCCGTAGCCACCTCCGCTCCGACGACGTTGTCCGTGGCTACCCCGCCTCCGTATATGCAAGCATCGGTTATGCTTGCCGCCGCCTCTTCCGCGGTCTCCTTACCGTTGTCTCGGTTGCCCGCCTTGCCGCCGCCACCGTTCTTCTCCCTCGGTCTCACGCGGGCGCTCGGGCTGGCCGCCGGGGTCTCTTGAACCGGTGCGTGGAAGGTTGCGGTACCGCCGCTTGTCTCCTCCGTACTCGATGATTCGGGCCACCATGTCCCGAATCCGCCATGCCCGCTCGAATCGGCGATCGCCGCCTCACCGTCCCCGACCTCGTCCTCGGTCGTTCTTTTCCCCCATGTCGAGAGGGCGGTTCGCTCCGCACCCTCTCCCGTGGTACCGATGTACCATTCTCTTTCGGCCTCCGCATAGGCCCCGTCCTCCATGTGTGAGGAAGCTCCTTCCTCCGCGTCCTCCGATCCGCTCGGGCCCGACCCCGCAATAAGCCATTCTTCGGCTTCGATTTTCGCCATTACGAGCCCGCACGCCTCCCGTATTAGCGCTTGTAGGTCGAGCCCCTCCAAACCGGTTCGCGATGAGCTCTCGTCCGGCGGCATGGCGTAGTCGGTCGTCGCTCTCTCTTCTCCCCCGCTCGCGGGCCGTGTTGTGGCCGACCGCCTCGCCTCATGTTGCCGACACACCCGTTCCACTTCGGGCCACTCCTCGGTGAGACCATGCGCCCCATAATCGTCTTGAAGCTCGAACATGATGTCCGTCCTCTCCTCATGATGGACCGTCTCCAAAAATAGGAGGACTTTGTCCGCCCCCACCGATCTTCGTTCCCACTCCGAGAGTTGAGAGAAACGACGCTCGAACTCTCGGAATGCCTCTATTGCGCTCCGATGGCGCCTCGCCGACGCCATCCACCGATCGAACTCTCGCCGACCTCTTACCTCCGATTCCGCGCACCCGTATGCCTCCATTAGAGCCCCTTCAAAGGACTCCCACGATTCGTGAGCTTCTTGGAGCTCCTTGACCTCCTCGTACTTTGATGCGGCCACCGCTCGACGAAAGAACTCTAGCCTCGTCGCTTCGTCCACGCCCATCCCCGTCATTTCCGCATCGTAGGCTCTCAAAAATTTTGGGACCTCCTTCCCATCGAACCGGCCGACTAGACGGACCACCCTTTCGACCGCTTGTTGAGCCGCCTCTCGCCTCGCCCTCTTCCGTCCGGCGTCCATCAAGATCTTTGTCATCATCTCCTCGAAGTCGAAGCCTTCCTCCATCTCTTTCTCCCTTGCCGCCTTTCACGTCGGGTTCACCAAAGATGTCGCGTTGTTACGCGCGTGCGTGGAGAAGGGCGGGACCACGGGGGTCTTGGACTAAGGAGAAGGGGAGAAGGAATAGGACTTCGGAATGGAGCTTAGCACAAGAAGAGAAAGAATGAACAAGAGGGAGATGGAGGCCAAATGCTCAACAAGATATATTAGAACCGAAAACCGATTACAAAATGGCGGCCGCGTAGGCCGCACCAAACGACTAAGATAAACCCGAAACCCTAATCCGACGAAGAAGAAAAGAAACCCTAAACGAAACCCTAACCCTAAAACGAAATGGTATACCTCACTCACACTCAAAATAAGGCAACCCCCCACAATGGTGCCCTTCCTCTCCCTTTATAGCACAAGGAGGGAAGACCGTTACATAAAAGGGTGCTACAAAATATCCCCTTTCAATCAATGGGGATATTTCCCTTGATTTTAGGGGAGGTGGGAAGGATGGGTCTTAACTCCCACCTCTACACGAACTACTATGTACCTATCTCTCTCTCTCACGTGGATGTGCGCGCAAAAGCACATCACCTCTACACTTTACAATCCTAAGGTGCATTTCTAGCACCATACTTATCACTATCGATAAATAGAAATACAACATGGTGATGTGCAACGTTGCACATCGCGGGTTTGCTTGCTTCGCTCGGTTTTCCGCCTATGGACGAAAATCTTCACGACAACGCGGTCAAGTGGATACTCCGATATTTGAACGGCACCTCGATTATGTGCCTCCGATTTGGCTCCGATAAACCCCTACTGGATGGATTTACGGATTCAGATATGTCAATTGATGTGGATACCAGCTAGTCTACATCTGGATATCTCATGACCTGTGCAAGTGGAGCCATATCGTGGCAGCAAAAGACGGTTGCGCTATCACGGAGGCGGAGTACATGGTAGCCGTGGAAGCCGGCAAGGAGATAATCTGGATGAAGGACTTCATCAGAGAGCTATGGATACGACAGGAGGAATACTGGCTCTACTGCGACAGTCAAAGTGTCATCCACCTGCAAAGAATGCCATGCAACATTCCAGGACAAAGCACATCCAGCGTAGGTATCACTGGATCTAGGAGAGATTAGAGGACAAAGAGTTCGCGCTGATGAAGGTTCACACAGAGGAGAACGGGTTGGACATGCTGACCACGGTGTTGATAACCGACAAGCTAGATGCTTGCCGAAGAGGAATCGAACTGACGAGACATCCCATGCTGGAGTGAAGGGGGAGATTGTTGGGACATTGATCCTTCCATATGTGATCCGGATGGGGGTCAGGAGGACCGGTTCGGACGAACCGGATGAAGGAATCAGATCCAAAAGGGATCTGGATGAGGCCCGAAAACCGGATCGAGTGAATCTGAATGGATCCGGTGCGAACGGGATGTAATGATATATTTCTAAATATGTTTCATGATGAGCCTATTGAGGCTTTATTTGTAAATAACCCAAAAGTCATATAAGTATAAATATGACTTAGGGCAATCACTGCCATAGTTGTACAGTGAGAGAGAGAGAGAAGAGAAGCCACCTGTTGGTGAAGATACAAAGCTCGAGATCGTTGCCTCTGAGACTCCTATTGTACCTCCTTTCTCATATAGTGATAGTTGGAGTCTGTGGGCTCCTGTGGTTTTTCCCTATTAGGGTTTTCCACGTAAACATCCTGTGTTGTCTCTTCTATGTAAGTGTACGAACCTCCATTTCTGTTTATTTTGTTCTTTCATAAAGTGTTTGAGTCTCGGTTGTGGCCGAGCGCTATTCCGCACAGAGATCTGGTTGAGCTTGAAGGCAGGCATAGTTCTACCAACTTGGCCTCGACTACATCAACTACACCGATGCAGGCAAACCAAGCACTTATGAAGAAGTTATGGCTGCAACAGACACCGATACATGGCTACAAGCCATGAAATCCGAAATGGACTCGATTCACAAGAATCAGACATGGGAGCTAGTCGAACTACCAGTTGGAAGAAAGCCATTACCTTCCAAATGGGTTTTTCGATACAAATATGTATCTGACTCAGAGAAACTCAAGTACAAAGCTCGGCTTGTTGTGAATGGGTTCGAAAGACTACAACGAGATATTCTCACCTGTAGTCAAGATGACCACCCTCCGACTCTTACTAGGAGTTGTGGCGACAGAAATCTAGAGCTCGAGCAGATGAACATAAAAACGTCATTCCTACACATAGATCTGGAAGAAGAAATTTACAAGTCTCAACCGGCAGGCTTCACAATGACGGGGGAGGAAAGTCACCTCGTATGTCAACTCAAGAAAATTCTTTATGGCTTGAAACAAGCGTCGAGGATGTGGTACTAGAAGTTCAACTCGTACATCACGCTGCTTGGATACCACCGATCCGACTCCGACCCATGTATGTACATTCGGCAACTGGTTGTAGGATTTATTTGATCCTATATGTCGACGACATGCTGATTGTAGGAAGCAATCAAGTAGAGATTGGAAAGTTGAAGCGGAGCCTTCATGACAAGTTTGTGATGCAGGAACTCGAACAAGCCGATCACATATTGGGCATGAGGATTGAGTGAAATTGGATGACCAAGACTATATCCGAAAGGTGTTGAAGCACTTCAACATGGAGAATGTGAAGCCAACACCAACACTGCGTCTGACGTCGATCCGACTATCGGACAGAGACTCTCCTTCAACGAACAAGGAGAGAGAGCTTAATGGAAAGATGCCCTATGCATCGGTCGTAGGAAGTATCATGTACACAATCGTGGCGACCCGACCCAACCAAGCCTATGCCATAGGGGTTGTCAATTGGTACATGTCAAACCCAGGATAGAAGCATTGGGAGGCCGTCAAGCACATCCTTAGGTATCTGAAAGGAACCATGGATGCATAACTGACCTTTAATTTAACAACCTTAACCGAAGTCGAAGGCTACACTGTGTCATAGACATATGCCACAGAGGAAGGTAGGGGTTGAACCCAATACCTCATGATCTCTATTGGGAACCCTACCAATTGAGCTACATATGCATCCTTGTACCAAATCTAACTTCATGTAGTATAGATTGTGTTAAGAATATGTCCCTCCAGTGGGAAAAGTCGACTGATCGGATGAGAGCCGACGATTAAGGAGTGAACTCAGAGAGAGTTGATCGAGGTGAAGACACGACCAGCTAATCGAGCCGATCGGATGGTCGATGACCAGGTCAACTAGTCGAACCGACCCGACAGTCGACGAATGAGTCGGCTGATTAGTAAGACTATTATTATTATTATGGGATAACAATAAAGACCATAATTGTAAATAACCCATTCTATGTATTAGTATAAATACACCTAGGGCAAACAGAACACGTATAGGTGTGTGTGTATGAGCCTTTGTTGTGCAGAGTGTGAGAGAGAAGAGAAGAGGGTGAGGGAGCGCGAGTGAGTTAGCTACGCCACACACGAAGAGTCCTTCGAGGCTGTTTACATGTCGCGTTGCTACGCGCGTGCGTGGATAACGAGGCGGGACCACTGGGGTCTTGGACCGAGGAATATGTGAGGAAGCGAAAGGAGAGAGAGAGAGAGACACGCTCACACACGGATAGACAAAGAAGCGCGCGGGAATGCAGCCCAATCAACACAAGAGACACAAGTTGGGCAGGAGATAGAGTATAAGAACGCGTATATAAATATATGTATGCAGATGACTCGAACGGTTACAACCGATCAGGTCGGTGAGATGGGTGTCGACGCCTGATCACCCACGCACACAGGGGAGCAAGATGGAGATTCTGCCGGAAGCACACGGGCGTTCCACAGAGCAGAATCAACCTCTCGAGAACCTGCGCAAAGAAAGCTTATGGAGAACGACAGAAGAGAAGAGCTCGGTCCCAATCCGACAGCACTTTGTCCCCTCTAGTCCGCGATACCGCATCTGTCCTACCCCCATTGGCATCGTCACCAAATCCACCATCCACTTGAAGTGGACGGTCGGAGGGTAGGTCGGGTGAAGCTCGTCCCGATGTCGGATCATGGAGTGCACCTGACAGCTTTCGCAAGTCGTCACGAACCGATGCACATCCCGGTATAGTCCCGACCACCAGTACTTCCCCTTTAGCTTTTCGAACGTGGCCCACGTTCCACGGTGTTCGGCCCACGGGCTATCGTGGTATGCCGCCAGCAAATCCTCCTCTTCCTCCTTCTTCGCCACCACTCGGAGTGGGATGTTGTTCCTCTTCTTCAGGTGTTTCCATATGTACCTGTCCCGGAGAAAGAATCAGTACGCTTTCTTCCGGATCCGGTTGGCCTCATCCTTTGTCCATGCCGCGTCCGGTGTCATTCTTTTCAGGAACCCGCCGATCTGTAGCCACTCCCCGTTGTACTTGCTCTCGTCGAAATCGTTAAGCATTGGAGTGCATTCCCTGCCGGTTGTTACGTAGGCCGCCTCGAAGAAGTCCACGCCGACTTCCTCGTCCTCCGAAACCATGCCGCCCTCGTTTTCGAACCTCACCCTTGAAAGCATGTCGGTCATGGTATTGTCTTTCCCGGAAATGTGTCGTACTTCCGGATTCAGGGACTTGATGTACACTATCCACCTGAGCATTGCCAGGTTCGGCGTCGCGCATCCGAAAACCATGCCAAGAATTGGCAGGCAGTCCGTCTCGATAATTACCTCTGTCCCGATGAGGTAGTCTTTATCGGCCTTTACCGCCGAAACGATACCCCAGAGCTCGTGTTTATCCTGGGCGTATCCTCGTTGTCGCTCGCTGAGGACCTTCGCGCCGAACCGGATCGGGAAACGCATGCCGTCCTCGCCCTCTTGGTTGACGACCCATCCGATCCCGGTCGGACTCGTGTCCACCGTTACATAAATTGGAGTGTCCTTTCCGTAGACAGCCTTCCGGAGCGCCAGATGTTACGGGCATGACCATATAATATCCCGTGGTGAGAATTTACCGTAGTATTCTATACACGTGGATAAGTGTGAGGGTTAAACGAGAGTGTAAAGAAGGGGAGGATTACTTTTAATCCTTGGGATTGAGACAACCCATTAGGTC